>NC_085140.1:352033554-352076070 GCF_024139115.2 Armigeres subalbatus | reverse complement strand
CTAGAAGCTGCATTGCTGGTCAACAACCCGCACCCAGGCAATCAAGCATTAAAGTAAGACTATTTATATCAGCATTACATTTGCATTATGCTCCAAATCAGCTACACTGGTTTCTGTTTTACTACTTGATACTTGATGGGCTAAGGTCTTCGATGAACCTACGCCGAATGGAATATCTTCTCCACTGGACTCGATCCTGGGCCAATCGCTTCCAGTCACCCTGAACAGTGAGCGCCCTCAGGTCCTCTTCAACTGTTGTATAAGCTTAATAATATCCAGCCCTTTATACACCTAGTACAATTCGTGGTTCATGGGTGCCGCTCGAACTGTTCTCCTATTTACCGCCGAGTATTGTCCATAGCACCTGTTACCGTTTAGGTAGTTTCACCTTAAGAGAAAGGCCTAAGCAGCTAGAGAGTGGAGCGAGAACTCAATCAAGCAGAATAGCAACTCAATGTCATACTACTGCTCGGTATGAATGCATTCAATACAATGAGACATTTCGAAACAATAAATTAATGATTCTTATTTGATTCTAATTGATGATACATAATTAATAGGATGCTCCGATAAGCATAATTGTTGACTAGGAATAATCTAAATATATGATATCGCCAATTTATAAATAAATGTATTTCCTAAAAACCCAACTTAATTCACCTAGTGGTGATACTGCCTTTCTCGCATTTAGCCAAGACACCAACCTTATATAGCGTTATATGGTTCGAAGTACCATTTTCTTTATAACTTCTAAACGCAACGGTCGATCATATTAATTCATAGTGATCAACTAGGCTTCACCTTCGAATGAAACTTGTTGCAGAAAATCGGTTAAGGATTACTATATTCGGGCGGAAAAGTCGATATTTGAGAGAAGCGATCCCAGGGCACGTGTAGAGCACGAGACCGACGAACAACCTGGACTGACTGCGATTTACCGCTTGCACCCCTTCGGGCGCAGTGTCTGCAATAGATGGCGGAAACAAAGTTGTCTAATTCCACGGGCACCCCCAGATTGTGTCTTCGGGTGAGAAAAATCTCTGAAAATTTCAGCTCAATTGCTTGTTGCATAAGCTGGCGCATTTGATTTGAAGTTTGTGGGGATTTCAGCCAAAATGTATAGAAATTACACCTCGTCACTCATTCGATCTGGCAATTGGTTCTGATTCCGATTGACCTCAAATTGCAAAACGGCAGTTGGTATGCTAGAACAATTTCACAGAACATTTCATGATGATTAAATGATCTTTATATAATTTTCGGCTGATTTATTAGGAGCTGATTTGTATTTTTTGGTTTTTGATCGATCGCATCAGCCGAAACCTATATAAGTTCATTTAATCATCATACAATGTTCTGTGAAATTGTTCTGTCATACAACTGCCGCGTTTGCAATTTGAGGTCAACGAGCAATCAGAACCAATTTCAGATCGAATGAGTGACGAAGTGTATTTTCCTATACATTTGGCTGAAACCCATACAAACTTCAAATCAAATGCGCCAGCTTATGCAACAAGCGATTGTGAAATTTCTAGAGATTGATTTTCTCACCCAAAGACACAATTTGATCGTGAATCGACAACATTGTTTTCTCCCATAGTAATCTGGGCCAGTCGCTTGCAATCACATAGGCGTTCAGACGATAGTGCCACCTTCCGTCGACAGCGCTCTCCAGTAGCACTGCTTGTATGTCCCGTCGCCTCTCACTTCGATCGACCGCGTAGGAACCGCAGTCCAAGCAACACCGACTGGTAACCCACCAAGCAAGCCGAAGCACCCTCCCAAGCTCGACCCCATCTCGGATGAGCGAACGTCATCGTATCTTTCCCCATCGCAGCCCTTCGCCGGCCGGCCCAACCATACACGAACACACACAGACTATTGTAAGTACCAGAGCAAAGAATAAATACGTGAATAGTGAGTATAGTGTCTTCTGCATTCCCGATCGGTATCGAGCGACCCCTAAAACAGTGTTCAGAGGGCAACAGCTGGTAGAGCCTGGAGGGAGTCCCAGCAGTAATACACCTTACGCTCAAACACTCCGAAAGCTCTCCGATCAGCCTCCTTCAACGTCCATGTTTCACGGCCGTATAAACCGTGAACAATCAGAGTAGTAAAAAGCGCGAGTTTTGTTTTCGTTTGCAGACTACGGGACTTAAGCTGGTTACGAAGTCCGTAATAAGCCCTATTTGCAGTTGCATACGCCTTTCACCTCGCGGTAACATCATTATCGCACGTCACTATGTTCCAAAATCCACAAATTCTTCTACCACTTCAAATTTTTCACCATTAAACAAACTTTCGCTACCACCACACTAATGAACCCACGTTGATTGCCAGCGACCATGTACTTCGTTTTGCTAGTATTGATCGTGAGTCCAATCCTCGCTGTCTCCCTCTTAAAAGGCACAAAGCCTCTTCCACGGCACGGCGGTCAATCCGATATATCGATATCGTAGGCAAATCCCAAGAGCATATGCGATCTAGTGATAGTACCGCTTCTTTGCACACCAGCTCTCTAATCGCTCCCTCAAGCGCTATATAGAACAGAGAGATTCGAGAGTGCATCACCCTGCTTTAATCCATCTAAGGTAACAAATGACGTCGATATTTCATCCGCAACCTTACACTTGATTTCGATCCGTCCAACGTTATACGGATCAGCGTATCAGTTCTGCAGGAAAACCATGTTCAAGCATAATTTGCCATAATTCATTCCGTTTCACTGAATCGTACGCCACCTTGAAATCAATAAACAGATGATGTGTCTGCAAGTTGTACTCCTGGAATTTATCATGATTTGTCTCAGGTGACATTTGATCCGTCGTTGATCGGCCCTCACGAAACCTGCTGGTATTCGCCGAGGCGACTCTTCAAGCGGTCTCAATCTGTTGAGAGAATACGGGACAATTGAGTACGCCGAATTAAGGAGAGTTATTCCTCGGTAATTGGCGCACTCCAGTCGTGCCCTTCTTAAATAGAGGGCAAATGAGGCCGTCTAACTAGCTATGGGAGATGGCGCTGTCCTTCTCCGCACGCCATTGACAGATTCATAAAACAGAGTTTGATACTTTCCATTTAATTCCATCACGTTTTGTTATCTTTCCAGATACGTATTTTCGACCTCAACTCGTCTTTGACAGTTGGTTATGTTTAATGCTTATTTGTTACCTGGGAGTGTTGATTACTTGTCATAAGACGAGTTAATACAAACCCATTGAATTCACTACTAATTGTATCTTGACAGATACGTATTTCGACCTCAACAGTAAGGTTCCTTCAGTGTCTCGTACTTGACTCGACTTGAAGAAAATGATCGCAGCTATACTATTTATACCATGCGTAGGTATAATAATTTATCTAGGTACATTATGTTATCCACTACGGTGCTTACTTCTACTCGCTTGTTGCGCTTAATGCTTAGGTATAAACTTGAAGAGCCAGGAGCCACCATTTCCTTGATCTTTATTCAACAATCGCGTTTGTACCTGTCGGTAGATTTCAAGCTCAGCAACATCAAGTTTCCACGGAGAAGAGACATTTTAAAATTTTAATGTTTGATGTCGTAATTGAATGATTTTCCTGATATACATGTTCAGCTACCTTAGACCTAAACTCATAATTTAACTCTTATCAGTTTCCTCTTAGCCTTTACTTACTTCTGCAATATGTTCTTTGAACTCATATCTAAAGATCTTTTGTTTGACCTACATATACTTTATCACACTGTAGAATGAATGAGAACTACTTACATTCCGTGGAAGCTTCTACAACAAACGAAGGGTGCAATTATGGAAATCCGCTATCATCGTTTTTCTGCGAATTATTCATCGAATTTGGCGAGTAGAAATAAGCACCGTAGTAAGATAAGTACCTAGATAAATTATTATACCTACGTATGTATAAATAGTGTGCGACTATTTTCAAGTCGAGTCAAGTACGAGACACTGAAGACGGCCTTACATTTGAGGTCGAAATACGTATCTGTCAAGATACAATTAAGTGGTGGAATTCAATGGGATTGTATTAACTCGTCTTGACAAGTGAAGACATTCCACCAAAAAGCTCAAAATAATTTTCTTATCAGTGTTGATTGCCAACAGCCATCATTCGGTTATGAGGCTCAAATTTGACGTAATTTTTTCGGCGGTGGTTGGTCAAAAATAATGTCCTATAAGTAGCCGAGAAGGTAGTGTATTTTATTTAAATAAAATTTGTTTGGTTGAAGCAAAAGCTGCCAAAGTCTAGCTTATGAATAATTGCAGTATAGCGATAAACAAGAGTTAGTTTTGAATCCAAAATCACTCCAAACTCCCTGCTCTTTCACTTTTTCCAGTTTGTTTCTAGTATAGTCCTCTTTGTATTTGAAGTTACTCTTTTTCTGCTGAATGATGTTACGAAGCATTTTTTACATTTAGTTCAATAAACTTTTCTGCATCATGTTTAGCGTGTATTTCGTTCTGGGGACCTCCTTAGCCGTGCGGTAAGACGCGCGGCTGCGCAAGACTATGCTGAGGGTGGCTGATTCGTGCCGTCTAGGCAATTTTCATGAAATTGTCTCGACTTCCAGTACAAGGATCACCGTGGTAGCCTCTATAAAACGAATGCAAAATGGTAACTTTGCTTAGAAACTTCGCAGTTAATAACTGTGAAGTGCTTAATGAAACTAAGCTGCGAGGCAGCTCTGTCCCAGTGTGGGGATGTTTCAGGATCAGGAATGTTTAACAAAATTATAACTCAATTCTATCAATTGTTGTTATTTAAAACAACGTGTGTTATAATTAGATAATTCGATAAAAATGTGTCTTCGGTCAGTTTTATTTCATATCAAAATTATAACAACATTAGTTATATATATTTTCATAAAATAATTGCCTACATTTTTGTAGACATTGAAACAAAATCGAGGTAATCACTCTCATAACTTGAACCGCTCGATATTAATACATAGTTGAAAAAATTAATTGCCTACATTATAGATGGAAATCTGTCATGGTTGCGTACCAGATTTCTATCCGTGATGTAAGCAATTACCTTGGGGGCTGTACACAAACCACGTAGACCGAAATTTCACTTTTCCAAACCCCCCGTCCCCCTAGTAGACTTTCAGACTTTTCCGAAACCCTCCCACCCCTTGAAGTCTACGTAGACTTTTCCAAATTTTACAAAACCTCATATGTGATTGGAAAAAATGGAAATCACCCACGTTTTAAGCAATTCAGCTATTCAATTATATTTCCATGTAAACATTAACAAAGTTCGTATTTCAAACATAATAAATCAAACTGAAAATCCAACAAAATTCAAAAATCAAATTTAATTCTTCTTAAACTTCTTGAAATCAAATCTCAAAGTCAATTAATTTAATTACTGTTGAATTCAATTCCTCCTAGATGTGCGCCACGTGCGTATTTTATAGAATACTTAGAGCCATCGCCGACATTTTGCATCGGCGCGCCACGATAAAATCTGTCACGCATCTGATTCTCAACGCCGGTTCAAAATTAGGAAAACGAAGATTTTCGAATTTGGAAAATGAGTTGAAATTCCGCAATGTCAATTCCACATTCCAATAAGTTTTGCGTGAAAATTTCGTAAAATTCCCCAATTGATAACCTCGAAATACTCAAAGAACTCTCCGTGATAATTCCGATGCTTTACTTAAAAATTCTATGCAATATCCGCTGAATAATCATCTTTGAAATCCCAAGATTTTTCTTCTGAATTTCAAAAGTTTCAAAAACCCTAGTAACTTTCCGTAAAATTAAGATTATTTCTCGAGGTAATTTTAGTTTAAACGGAATTCGAAATATTTCGGAAATTTAGAATGGTTTCCACGATATTTTTAATTTCTCTTCAAATTTGGAGCAATTTCTTTAGAAATTTAAATGAATCTTATGGGCATAAAAAGAATTTTCGGCGGAAATTCTGGAGAATTTTCAGTTGAAATTTTTGAACTTCTCGGAAAAATTCGAATAAATTTTCATGAAAACTAGGAAGGCTTTTTTACAAAATTGCAATTTTTGTGGAAACTCAAATTGTTGGTGGGAAATTAAAATAATTTCTCGTGGAAGTTTAAAATTTATTTAGAAATTTCTAAAATTTTCCATAGATAATTCCAAAGAATTTGCATTATAACTGCCGAAGAAATTTACGAAGAATTTTCATGGGCATTTTGAATAATTTTGCTTATATGTCCAAAGAATTCTCGAAAATTCCGAAAAATTCCGAAATTAAGAAAAAAATCGGGACTTCCCAGAAAATCTCCAGTGAATATTCTGAAGGGTTTTTGCGGAAATTTCGAGAATTCCTTAAGCTCAAAAGAATATCTTTTGGGCATTCTAAAGACTTTTCTGGGATATTCTAAAATGCTTCCTTTGTAATCACAAAACGAGGAAGTACTTCAAGTGACATAATTTCCATAGTTTGCAAAGAAGTTTCGAAAATCCAAAGAAATTCTAGTAGAATCTGCAGTAAAATCAAGTGAGGATGTTGAAAAAATTCGATTTTTTATAGAATACTTAGGAGTTTTTTCTGCTCAACAAAGAAGAACTTCCTGATAAATTCGATAGTTTTAAGCGAGTTCAGACTTTACTTTAGTAATATAACATTTTATGGAGATTATTTCGGTCAAGTCATGCATAAAAACACGGAAAATCCTAAAAAAATCAAACTTGTGAACTCCGCTCAAAGTGCTGTACATATATCGTTTTCGAAAAAATAAATAAAAAGGTCTACGTAGACTTTGGTATACCCCCTCGTCCCCTTCGTAGACTATCGTAGATCTTTTCGAAACCCCTCCCTCCCCCTCAAGAGTCTACGTGGTTTATGGACAGCCCCAAAAATGATCATCTTCCCCCCAGTTGACGGTACCAATAAATAAACGAGTTTAACCACTGTGCGTTGGTCAGAATACTCGACACAGTAGGTGCAACTTACCTTAAAACGTCAAATAAAACCATCTGCAGGCAAGTTGGATGATGAAACCAATAAATAAGAAATGTCGAAATGTGCTTGTAATCGGTTATTCAATCGAGCACCAGGTTTAGGAGTAGGGCTATTGCGCCATGCACTTCAGATAAGATAAGATTCAACTTGAACCGTAGAGGAAGCGAAGTTGAACGTTCGTAGGGAGAAAAATCTCTTCCCTTGAATGATAAAATAATGAAAATAACGCTATTCAATAGGAGTAATGACGGATTTGGCAGGTTTTGTTCTATTATTGGCAGGGGGATATGCATGGATAAAGCGGATTGCCAATTTCCAATTGGATGCTAAAAATGTCCTCAATCTAATCGTTAGCAATCGCGATTTTGATCCTCAAACATGACATTTTTTGTATGAAGATCAGTGAATGCTTTATAATTATTTCCGGGTGTGTGTGTTTGGGAATACGCGTAGGGTTAGATATTGTGGAATCCGTAAGATTGTTGTTGAAAGTTGCCGTCTTAATGAATAAAAATGTAAAACTAAAGACCTATTTAACATTAACACGATCACAATTGATTGTTTCTATAAAAAGCTGTAAATCGATTCGGAGGTTTCTTGGATCCCTCCATGGGAGATTCTCAAAAGCGTGGCGGAGAAACTTTCTTTGGACAGATTCCAAACGTGTGATCCAACTGGCATGAAAAAGGCACCAAACTACATCGGAAATTTTCAAGATGGAACGCACAAGAGCACAATACAAAGATTTAAAGCATAGTGGGTCTTTGAATCCTTCGGTAACTTCAAGCTCGAATCCGATCTGTCCCTGTGCCCTGGAGATAACATCGTTATAATGGAAGCAGAAAGTGAGCTCCTAGATGACACCCAAATCGCATATTTGTTGCACCCTTTCCAACGTTTTTCCTGATAGTGTGTATGGAAACTGAATAGGTCTTTGTTTTCTACTAAACGAAATTACTTGGAATTTATCGATGCTTAACGTCATGTAGTTTCTTTGGCACCAGTCTTCGAAAGAATTGATCAAATTTTAGAGGCGGCGGCAGTCATCCAAAGAATTGACTGTGACATAGATTTTAGTGTCGTCAGCGTAGAACAGTCTGGTTCCAGGAGTTAAAATCAAAGTTGCGTCATTTATAAACAAAGAGAACAGCAAGGGTCCAAGGTTGCGACCCTGGGGCAGGGGCACGCCAGATATGTTGGTAAATGGCACCGATTTGTTAGAGCCAATTTTAACACGAAGTGATTGGTTTGTCAAGTAAGACTTGAACCACTTAGCAGAGGCCGGTAAAACGCCGTTATTCTCAAGTTTCCGAAGAAGGATTCGATGATCAACGCGGTCGAAGGCAGCCTTTAAATCTAGATAAGCTGCGTCCACTTGCTTACTGGCATCAATAGCCCGAATACAATAGATTACGATAAGGTCTGTTGCTACAAAGATTGGTAGCAACAGACCTTTTGGAGAAAACCCCATGCTGGTCACTAGATATGTAATGCTTATAACTATTTAACAATGAGGCATTGATGATAATTTAAAAAATCTTCGAACAGGCGCTCAGCGAACTAATATCACGATAGTTACTAATATTTCGCTTATCACCTTCCTTGTATATTGGGAATAAAAACGAACTTTTCCAGCTTGTAGGAATATACATTGAGAAGGTAAAGTTCCGCTTTATCCATCAATGTAACCAACAAATGCAAATGCATTTTTCAGACTCACTTTATTCCCACAGGGGTTTCTTATGACTGATTATGCTCAATTTGGCCTAAAATTCTTTGCATATCAAAGAAATAGTGCAAATTTCATCAAATCGATCGACAAACCCCTGACAATAATAGAAAAATGAGAAAGGCAAAAACCTAAACAAGTAACGCTTTTAAACAGATTCATGCTTGCTTTGATGATGTTTTGTTAGCACAATGTATTTCAGTCAAGGGGCAAGTAACTCTAAACTTTGCGATAATATTACTCATTGTCTCGGAATAGTATTTCGTGATATTTCTAGTTATCCACGATTTTCGTCAAACGAATAAACGGTTGCTAGTTCGGTTGTTATGGCGTTTGTCAGTTAGTTGATGAACACACCATTGGAAACACCTGATTTCTACCTTCTGCAGATTCTAGAAAACTTTCAAACCGCATTTTATATTTTGAATGGCATCAAACCAAAACGTAGTTAGTACGATTGCTAAAAAAGTAATAGTAATAGAAATAATTGTTCAGTGATTTTAAAGAATTTAAAAGAGACTGAAACCATGTTTCCAAACTGGGTGGATCTATTGACTGGGTGGTGTTGTGTTTCATGCTTTTCCGACCAGGGTTCATCGATCAATTTACCGTAGATACGACGTAGTTTTTCGCTAGTATTTGTTAGTATTTCTGGATACTGTCGAAAGTTTAGAGTTAGTTACCCCTTGATTTCAGTAATTAATTCACAATTCATTAGGAAAACCTTGGTCCTAACTTGTGTTAATTGCGTCCTATGCGAACAGTTCGTTGAAATTGATTTCATCCAAACTTTAAAGCCACTCAAAGATTTGAGGTTAATCAGATGCCCAAGAAATTTTCCATTAAAAATTTCGTAATTTGATAACTTCTGTGTTCGGTTGTAAGAGGAGAATAATAGTATGCTTTTCGATCCGCGATAATGCTAAGTCCGCAATTTGTTTTCAATGATGAAATGAATATCTTCCTTGGCGAAGGTTCGTACCTTGTCTCTACACATTTCATTTCTCTTCATGTTCATTCGCTATCATTTAATAAAGGTAAAAGCAACTACATCTAGAAGAAAACGCAAAATAATAACTATTTTCACCATTAATATATTAATGACTAAATAAAAAAATCTAATATTGATTTATTTGGACACAGTTCTAAAATAACAAAAATAGTAACAGATATTGTTCGAGAAAAAATCATGAATAATCAATTTCGCCATTTTAATAGCAAACCAGTAGCCAAATATTTGCGAAAAAAGATATCAAAACTAGTTATTAGTAATATAAGATGCAAATGATGAATAAGAAAACATTTGTTATAATTCAAAATTGTTTCTTCACTTGTTGTTTCGTTTTTACAATAAAATATAAATAAAATCTTTCTATCAGAAGAAATTAGTTGTTGCTGATTCAAAACTACAAAACTTGATATGCCAGCAAAATTGTTATAATTTTATAATAAGTTTATCTATTCGGATCGCATATTTTGAGATAACGATAACTGGATTTGTGTTGAAATTAGAAAACAGTTAAGGTTCCTCGATCTAAGCGATTCCATCACCGCGATGGCGACAACTAATGCCGCGATGTTATCTTTGATCGCTGTATGCAATGTTCATTTACCTTCCATACCAATGGCGACAGAATCACAGACGTCAAGCAAAGAACTGCGTCGCATGTGTTTGGGGAGTCTTGAAGATAGTGGAATCTATGGATAAGCGAAAACATGGTGGTTGTTCTTTAGGTAGTACCACGCAAATCATTCACTTAATCGTCGCTTTGGCCTCCTTATTGGGCGGTAAGACGCACGGCCACAAAGCAAGACCATGCTGAGGGTGGTGGTTCGATTCCCAGTGCCGGTCAAGGCAATTTCGGATTGTAAATTGTCTCGACTTCCGCATAAAAGTATCAATGTTAGCCCATGATATACGAATGCAAAATGGTAACTCGGCTTAGAAACCTCGCAGTTAATAAGTGAAGCGTTAATCACTAAGGCGAGGCGGCTCTGTCCCAGTGTGGGGATGTAATGCCAATAAGAAGAAGAATCGTCGCCTAATTCGCTCAGCATAATAATAAGCTATTTGGATGGAATCCGGCCGGATAATAAACGTGAGTACGCAGCCCAAATTGTAGTTGATTTACTCTTAATCTATAAAAAGACAATAAAACTTATCGTAATCAGACACAAGCGACAGATATGACAGCTGGACTTGAGTAGGACATCTGCCCGCCACGACGTCAAAATCATCATAGGAGATTTGAACGCTCAGGTTGGCCGACTATTGAAGATTCAACGCCCACGGCTGACAAATGAAACGGCCTACGACTACTTGATTTCGCTGCCTCCAAGAATATGGACATTCACAGAATCTCCATTCTAAAAGGTGTAAATTTTAATTTTATTGATTGAGATTTGATATTAGAAATAGGAAATAATCAAATATGTAGCCACTCATAAATCCAGAAAAACAAATCCATTTTACGTTTGTGATCCGCGATGTGGCAACCTATGGCCCTAGTCAGTAAGCGCACCGTGAGGCTGCGGAAGTGAAATGGAATCGGGCCAACAGCCGAGTCGATTCTGTTCGATCTATATGGCAGCCGAGAAGCTAGAAGCAGACGACCAAACTAAATTGAAACTTGACGGAAGACCTTGGCCAGGTTCCTCCTTCTTGTGTTGCTCCTATATTGCTGCCTGAATAAGAAAAACTCAAGGCAAAAGAATTTCGTTACACCCACACCCAGCCCATGGAGGGAGGCAAATTGAAAGCAGTAGTTCGACCATAGTTTACGCTGCTAGCTCTGATTTTGTGGCATTTGTTTGCGACCGTCACCGACCGGGGCTGGATCGGGGGTTACACGGCTGGCGGATCCGCGTGCACGATGGTAAAGAACTATTTCTAGAAAATCACCACTTTCGGTCGTCACGGTTTCTGGTTGACCGTGCAATCAGCGTGATTGATGCTCGATTGTTTTACAGTTTGTTGGGGGTGATTTAAAGATTTTTGCGATAAAACGAGTTCTTTGCTGTGAAAAGTTGAAAAATGGGTCATGCAATTTGGTAATTGATGAATTTCGCAGATAGCTAAAACTAATTTGGTAACATTGCAAAACTTACTTCATATTTAAAAATATCTGGAATAGATCATATTAATAGCAAATTTGAATATTTACGAAAATTTACATTTTCAGAAATACATAACAGTTTCATGGGTATGACATAAAATGGTCCAAAGAACAACTATGACATAAAAAGGCAGAATTATGCCTAACGTCGCGGACCCGTAAGCGTCCAACATAATTCCTGCTATATGACTTCTTCGTTCTTCGAGAATCTTCCAAATCGCCGTGCCAATCGATAACATACATGACTCACAGAATTTCTGATCACTTCTTAGCTCTTCGCGATCTTCTTTATAGAATTGACGTGCCTAACACATCGATACGATTTAGTTAAACACATCAGATATAACTCTTCGGCATTATTCGGAAACTTATATGCCTATCACCAACACATTTTTGATTATCGATCTGCTTCGTTTATCATACTTCTTCACACGATGAAACATGCGAATTCACAGTGATTCAGCAAACCAACATCTGCTAAACAAAACATTATTAACTCTTTCACGTTTCGCGACACTCCTGACAGAATCTGCCTCTAAATTGATACCACACTCAGAAATCAAATTTCTGCCAAGCAAATCAAAATTACTCTACCGCACTTCCGTACCTTCTCGATCAAACTGGATCGAAAAAATAATTCTTTTATTTTAAAATATTCTCCAACAGACCAATACAAGTTTATGTCGTGTCTCAAGTGCGTGTCAAACATGGATAGTATATGAATAAACACTAGACTAGAGGAATATAAAGAACAGAAATGCCAAACATACATAAATATATGACTGTATTTTCAAATTACAGGCTTATGCAGTCATTAATTGTCTATGACAACAAATAAAATTGGAGAGAGAAAATAAAATTGCATTTTATATTGTTAAACAAAATTTAAGTTTTATGGCAAAAAAAGGTAAACATTATGGAAAACGTGTGCTTAACAAATTACATTAGTATTCTTTTTTGTAGAATATGAGAAAAATGTAAATTTGTTTTAGTTGCGAATTAAGTGTTGAGTTGAATCACAAAAACATATTTGAACCCCGTCGGGATTTACTACTGAATTCAATCAAAAATAACCCCATCAGGTATTCATTCACTAATTACTTCGAAAATTTCTCCAAGTAGGTACTCCTTTATAAAATTATTCATGAGATGATTTAGATTTTTTTTTGGAACCATTCCAAAATTTTTTATTTCGAGGAAGAAATAGTGGAAAATTAAAAACAATCAGAAGGAATTTTAAAGAGATTTGTTGATGAACGCTAGAAGGAATTGCACATAAAATTTCTAGAGAAAACCGTTTTGACTCAAATCCTGAAAATGACTCTTATTCCAAACACTGGCGATTTTGCATAATTTTACTTAATTTTCCATCGGTTTTAAGTACGAAGGATCAAGATTACAAACGAATTCAAAATTCTATAGAAAGAATTGCGCGAATAAAGCTAAAACGGCCATTTAAAAGCGAGAGTTCGGAATATAAGTCAAATTTAGGATTTGAGTCAAAACGGTACAAAGGGAAATTTCTTAAGGCAATTAATGAAGGAATTTATGAAAGAATTCCCACGGCAGCTCCTAGAGGGAATTTGCGGAGAATGCACCAAAGATCTTCCGAGAACAATTCTAGAAGAATATCGGAATTGATGGAACAATTTATAGGGATATTTCTGAAGAATGGTCACCGGTTAGCCTTGCGACTTTGATTCTTGTTTCGGCCTACGATGTTTTCGAGTGGGAAACTTTCTTGGCTCCCTGGGCGTGTGTCTTCATTGTGATTGTAACTCAAGATACATACTTACTCATGCAATTGGCATAGAAAAGCATTCAATTAATAACTGTGTAAATGCTAATAGTATGGAATATAGAGCTAATGAAGAAGAATTTTCGCAATTTTCGGGTGAATTTTCGCAAGTTTCAAGAACAATGCTTGAAATTTTGAGGGAATTACTATGGATATTTCAGTAGGCATTCTTGGTGGAATGTTTGAAAGAGTTCTCGGATTTTTTCAGCAAAATCTTCGAAGAAACTTCTGGAGATTTTTCCTTCCTCTGAAAAGAATCTCCGAATATTTTCTCGAACAAATTATCAAAATTAAAATTTTTATAAAACTTTTTGTACGAATTTGCATTAAACTAAAGCTTGTGCATTTTGCTTTAAAAGCATTGTTTTCAATATTGTCTTTATGGTTGCAATTATGCCACCTCTATTAGCACCATTACCTCAAATGGCAGAAGATATTTATTAACATAACATTCATTTGAAGTTCTAATGAATATTGGCATTTCAGGACTATTTCCTAAGAAAATCCTATGTGTCCTAATAATAAGCAATGTCCCTTGGAGTGTCCGAATAATAGAGCTTTTTTTACCAGTTAAGTATATTAGTTTAGTAGGAAATCGTAATAAATCAATGTTTGTTTACAAAATAACGCACACGCAAGAAATGACCCCTTAAATGTATGTGTACTTTCTCATACTTTTCTAAAAAAGCCTTTTCATTAAATTCATTTGATTCTAATGATTATCCTACATCCGACACATACCTTGTATTTGACAAACAACTGAATTATATGACTAATTGAAAGTTCCCCAGGCATTCGCCGGCCAACTCAACGACCAACAGAAATGCTTATCAAGTTGGTGAAGAATGGCGTCCAGGCGCCATTTTCCAACAGGTTTTTTTTCGCAAAATACATTGCTTTATCCGTCTGATGACTGGTGTCTATGCAATCGAGTACAAATTACTCCAAAAACCAAACAAATGAAGCAACCATCTCAAATGCAAACAAACATTTCAGCAATAAATTATTTATCATCGATCACATTTGTTTAATTAAAAAGAAAAAAAATGCAATAATAATCAAGAATAAAAACGAAAATCCATCGATTAAAATGATTTTTTCTACGCATATACTCCATAAACTGAACTTTTCAAAAGTATGTTTCAACTTCATAGATTCCATTTTGTAAACTCATGTATTTAATAAAAATGCATTCTGGCGATAAGTCATTAATATCACACATACTTATTGTGAGTACAACCCCATTGCAAAAATCCATGTGGGTTGGCACATGAATAGAATGGTCTTATTTTCTTAAGTGTACGACCGAATCGCAAAGTGAACCCTATTTGATTTAATGTGTAAAACAAGTTCTTACCAGAGATTAGCCAGTATCTTTATTGGACAAATATTTGTATTAGAAAACGAAATTCTCACCGATCTACGTCGCCACGCCACCGCCCGCTGCTGACTGCAAACGGCATAATTGTCTTTACTTGAGAGGCTTTTCAGCTCTTGGCTAGCTCACCTGATAATTTCAAATGTATTCGCACTTAGAACCTTAACTGAAGGCTTAATTTAGGATTTATATGCGCCTAATGAAAAATATTTCAAAGGTTTTAAATATAATGTTAAAGGCTTGTCATAAAACAAGAATAACTAAAAAAACAAGATAGAAAATATCTCTAGGCTAGGTCAGGAACTTATTTTCAAACGAGTTGTTCGCTTCTTTACTAGATTCTTTAGTGATAACCTGGGTGGTGCGAATAGAATCGATTTGGTTGTCAAACTGAAGCACGGAAGAAAAAAAGTACCCAAAATAGAGTATTTTTAAACTTACTTTTGAGTTATTTTTTTTCTTCTCTTTCATCCACTCTTTCTTTTGTTGTTATTTGGGGCAGAAATAAAAATAAACTTTGTTTGAGCTTTGGATTCTTTGTAACAAATATTATCACATTAGAGTCCTATAAAAAGAGTAACGTCATGTGCCACGTTTGACAGGTCTCCTGATCGTTTGGAACGCGCATTTGTATGGAACTGACAGACGATTCTGTTCCAATTCTGACACTTGACGACACTGTTATTATAGTCACTGTATATCACATTATATTTCGAATGTAAAATTGTTAGGAATGCAACTAAAAAGCACTCTTTACGAAGTTTCACGAGATTCCGCAGACAAAAACAAAAACTGACAACCGGAGACGAGCCAGCCTAGGGCTGAAAGTCTCCTTAATAAACACAAAACTTGCAAAAACTTACACGAAGCATACCCGGTGGCTTCCGCAAACGAACGTCAACCGAAACGATTCGCACTACAGATGGCACACCAATTAATTTCTCGCGACGAAGAGAAAACACAGAATTCACACGACACGCACCGCACTAACGAATTATTTTTCTTGCTGTCCGGAGCAGAAAAATCAACTTTCGCCCGCAGTATTCAAACCCGTACTGACGGGCGAAACAAAACACGCCCTAGGGTAGTTGTACCAGTAACAGCATTAGTGACTGTTTAGTACACATAATAGTACGGAATACGATTTATCTAATCCATATGTCGGCTATAAGTCTTTCTTCCCTACTTTTTACCATTAGCAAATTCTATAGATTACAGGCCTTGGAAAATTCGTTCAAAAACGAACGAATGCTTCGTTTTAAGCCCACGGTGAGGTTTTAATTTCGGTGCACCGATTGATGTGCGCTCGACGACGTGCTGCTGGTTGCACGAACAAGGGAAGAGGCAAATACAAAGCATTCGTTTTATCCATTGAAAGTGGGGAGTTTTGAACGTGGCATCTTCACAAGCCGGGTAGTGTCATTCCGTGCCGATAGTTCGAACGAGCCAGACGTGTGTGCTGTGTCTCATCGCGGATTGTGTTCGGTAGTGAAAAGGCTATTGTGTGGTGCTCCTACCTACGGATCCAAGGCGATCGCTGTCGGCGAGTGAAGTAGCTGCTTCTGGCGACGCCAGTGAAGCAGGCTATTGTTACTGCTGCTACCTACAGCAGCAGGGGCAGATAAGTGGCAAAACTTTTTATTGTTCTCCCTTCTGTTTGATACAGAGTGGGACTGCTTAGAATTAATCGAATTAGTTTTTTTAAAGTTTTTTTTTCTAATTTGCTATTAGTTCTAAGTTAGTATAAGCAAAATTATCCTTCCACCTTGCGGGGTGAGAATGGAGGAGGAGACTGGAAAAGGCAATGTGCCTGCTAAAGATGGAGGGCGCACTCGATTGTACCATGCGGCTTCGCCTGGGCCTTGGGTTGTTTACTTTCGGCGGAAAGTAAAAAACCTAGATTTTCTCGGCATTAAACGAGATTTGACGCGTCGTTTTCCGAAGCTTGATTTTAGCCAGATCAACAGGAACAAACTACGCATCACCGCACCTACATACCAGGTGGCGAATGAAATTGCTGGCGACAGGGCGTACAATGTTGAATATATGGTTTATGTCCCCTCGCGGGAGGTCGAAATTGAAGGTGTGATCAACGCAGCGAGCCTGACTTGCAAGGATGTACTTGCGGGAAAAGGCCGCCTAAAGAATGCAATGGAGTCTACCGTGGATATTCTGAGCTGCAAGGAATTGCATTCAGCTGCCACGGTAGATGGAAAGAAGGTATATTCCAAGTCAGGTTCGCTTCGGGTGACGTTCGCCGGTTCGATGCTCCCAAAATATTTTGATATTGAAAACATGCTATTTCCGGTGCGTCTTATTGTGCCAAGGGTATTTAATTGTACCAATTGCAAACAACTTGGTCACACTGCCGAGTTTTGTGACAACAAACCACGTTGTGGCAAATGTTCTGAAAGGCATCGGGAGGAGTCCTGCCAGCAACAGGCAACAAAATGTGCTTATTGTGGTTTGAATCCTCCCCATGGTTTGCAGGAATGCCCGGTGTACAAAAAGCGCACCCAAAAAGTGAAGCGCTCGTTGGTACAGCGCTCCAAGCAGTCGTATGCGGAAATGGTTAAGTCGCAAGACACATCCGCCTCAGCCACTGCATCGACTGCTATTTCAGCCACCGTTCGTGTAAGTGATTATTATGATTCCATATCCATTGATGAATTGGACTCTGACGCTGCCGATATGGATGATCCTGCGGAGGTACACGTGCCCGAAAAGAGGAAGCAACCGTCTTCCCGGGATCGCGCCGCAAGAGAACAAAAATCATCCATAAAAAGCTTGGCAAAATCTGAAGGTAATGGGGTTTATTTAAAATCCCGAAGCAATCTGTCCTACTGCTTCTTTTTGATCCTAGTTGCAGTAAGGCATTCCCGCCATTGCCAAAATCCGATGTTTCGAAGAAACATCCGGCTAGAAGAATCAACGAAAGAAAAAAGTAATTCGCACTTCTAGTAAAAGTATTCCGTCAAGCGAGGATTGATCTCCTTTAAGGACCTTGTGGACCGTTTTTGAATTTATTCAATATTCCGAATTCATTGAGGCCTATCATGTACCTTTTCATACCAACAATGGAAAGTTATCTGAAGCAATTGACTGTTTCATGGCGCCTCTTGGATAATACGGTCAATACCGAAGATACAATCACTGTGCTGCAGTGGAACTGTCTTAGTCTGACGTGTTCAAGTTTTTGATTCGCAATTCCGATTGCGATATATTTGCACTCTGTGAAACATGGCTTTCTTCTGAAGATGAAATCAACTTCCACGATTTTAATATTATTCGCCAAGATCAGGATGATCATTATGGTGGCGTTCTTTTGGGGATCAAAAATGCTACTCCTTCTACAAAATTCCATTCCGACTGTTAATGGCCTAGAGATCGTCGCTTGCCAAATAAATGTAAAGAATAAAGATCTTTGCATAGCTTCAGTGTACATTCCTCCAAATGCCTCTATTAATCGTCGACATTTTTGGAGCGCAGTTTCCTCCTATCATCTCCAGTATTGATATTGGGTGATATGAACGCACATGGTATTGGATGGGGCGAAACGTATGACGGTTATAGAGCGCCTATTTTCTATGATTTGTGTGACGATTTCAATTTGAATAATTATTATTTGAACACTGGTGAAGTAACTCGAATAGGACCAAATGGTCAACAAAGCCGTATTGATCTGTCTTTATGTTCAAATTCACTATCATTAGATTGCACGTGGAAGGTAATTCAAGATCCCCATGGTAGTGACCATATGCCGATAGTCACCACAATTAAGAGTGGCTATCAACAATCTGAGCCAGTTAATGTTCCTTTCGATCTCACGAAGAACATTGACTGGCAAAAAGTTGCATCGGCGGTAAAAATTGGTATTGAATCAACTGATACTCTTCCCCCTTTGGATGAATATCGATTCCTTACTGAGTTGATTCAAAAAAGCGCACTAGAAGCTCAGAAACGACGCGTTCCAAGTACATCTGTCATCAGAAGACCAGCCACTCCTGGATGGGATGATGAATGTACTAAGTTGTATTCTGAGAAATCTGATGCCTTCAAGGCCTTCCGTAAACACGGAAGGTCAGAGCTTTTTGAAGAGTATTTGAGGCTCGAAAGAAAACTCAAAAATCTTCTCAAGGCAAAAAAACGTAGCTACTGGCGACGTTTTGTCGAGGGACTATCACGAGAAACCTCAATGACAACACTTTGGAAAACGGCTCGCAACATGCGGAACCGCATTTCCACCAATGAGAGTGAAGAATACTCCAATCGATGGATATTCAACTTCGCAAAAAAGGTCTGCCCAGATTCCGTACCAGCAGAACCGCTATTTCGAGAATCAGTCACTGATCCCGGTTCTTTGGGTGGACCATTCACAATGCTGGAACTTTCTATGTCTCTTCTTTCATCGAATAACTCTGCTCCGGGATGCGATAACATCAAATTCAATCTTCTTAAAAACCTCCCAGATATCGCAAAAAGACGATTACTTGACCTGTACAACTGTTTCATGGAGTACAACATTGTGCCACCTGAATGGCCTGGGAAACCAGCGTCTAATCACAATTCATACCGACCGATTGCCATGCTATCATGCATGAGAAAATTATTGGAGAAAATGATCCTTTCAAGAGTCGACCATTGGGTCGAAGAAAATGCATTGCTTTCAAATACTCAGTTTGGATTTCGAAAAGGGAAAGGAACAAACGATTGTCTAGCGATGCTTTCTTCAGATATACAACTGGCCTTTGCGCACAAGGAGCAATTGGCTTCAGTATTCTTGGATATTAAGGGCGCTTTTGATTCAGTTTCCATAGAAGTACTGTCAGACAATCTGCACAGTAGTGGATTACCCGTTATTTTGAACAATTTCTTGTATAATTTGTTGTCAGAAAACAAATGAACTTCACACTCGGCACTCTGACAACTTCCAGAAATAGCTACATGGGCCTTCCCAAGGATCGTGTTTAAGTCCCTTGCTTTATAATTTCTATGTTAAAGATATTGACAACTGTTTGGAAGGACAATGCACGCTCAGACAACTTGCAGATGATGCCGTGGTCTCTCTAAGAGGTCCATGTGCAGCTGTCTTGCAAGGACCATTGCAAAGTACCCTAGATAATCTGACTGTTTGGGCCAGACATCTAGGGATCGAGTTTTCACCGCAAAAAACTCAGTTGGTTGTGTTTACTAGGAAGCGGTACCCAGCTCAACTGAAACTAAAACTGTTGAATGATGACATCAACCAATCTTTATCTTCTAAATACCTTGGGGTCGTGTTTGATTCTAAATGTACTTGGAAACTCCATTTTGAGTATTTGATACAAAAATGCCGGAAAAGGATCCATTTTCTACGTTCTATCTCCGGAACATGGTGGGGTGCTCACCCGGAAGACCTCATCAAACTCTATAGAACGACTATTCTCTCTGTTTTAGAGTATGGCTCTTTCTGCTTCCTCTCAGCAGCTGATTGCCACCTGATCAAATTGGAACGAATTCAGTATCGTTGTTTGCGTATTGCCCTTGGCTGCATGCATTCGACGCATAACATGAGCCTGGAGGTGCTTGCTGGAGTCACTCCTTTAAAGCACCGTTACTGGAGCTCTCACTTAGAATACTCGTCAAATGTGGAACAAGTAACATACTTGTCTTAGATAACTTCGATAAAATGCTTGAACTGACTTGTCGTTCAAGATTCCTTAGAGTCTATCTCAACTACATTTCTTCAGATCTTTGTCTTCCGTGTTATAATCCACCTCGAGTTCACTTCACCAACGACAGTTCCTCAATTGTATACGATCTGTCCATGAAACATGCTATTCAAGGAATACCAGATCATCTTCGACAAATATCTATTCCCTCCCTTTTTCAGAAAAATATGAACATGTCAATTGCAACAACAGATATTTCACTGATGGTTCTCGCATCAACGGATCCACTGGCTTCGGTGTCTTCAATGTAAATTCAACCACCTTCCGAAAACTTCAGGAACCGTGTTCGGTTTATGTTGCTGAGCTGGCAGCAATTAACTTCGCTTTGGGGATAATTTCCAATCAGCCTGTAGACCATTATTTCATCTTCTCGGATAGTCTTAGTTCTATCGAGGCACTCCGGTCGATGAAACCTGTTAAGCACGCATCTTACTTTCTTACAAACATAAGAGAGCAGATGCGTGTTTTGGTCGAAAGATCATTCAAGATTACCTTTGTTTGGGTCCCATCTCACTGCTCAATCTACGGCAATGAGAAGGCAGACTCGCTGGCAAAGGTGGGCGCACAGGAAGGTGAAGTTTATGATAGACAATACTCGAGCAACGAGTTTTTCCCATTAGTCCGTCAGAGTACTCTTCAAAGTTGGCAAAGAAATTGGACACACAACGAACTTGGACGGTGGCTATTTTCCATAGTTCCAAAAGTTTCTGGGCGAGCGTGGTTCAGAGGTGAGGACTTAAGTCGAGGCTTCATTCGCGTGATGTCGAGACTTATGTCTAATCACTATTCACTAAACGCACATATGCACAGAATAAACCCTGTCGATAGCAACTTAGTAGGTGCGGAGCCAGTTATGATGACATCGATCACGTAGTTTGGTCCTGCTCGGAAAATGACGCCTCCAGAGAGCAATTATTGGATACCCTTGTGGCCCGAGGTAAACAACCCTTCAGGGAAGTTCGCGGTGTTTTGGGAGATCGGGATGTTGTCTATATGCAGGCCATTTATAGTTTTCTTTGTGCTTCTGACATCAAAATCTAACATTTTGTTTTTTTTTCTTTCTTTAAAGTTTTTTTTTTTGTTCTGTCTCTGCCTTTTTGTTCCGTAGAGCCCCATAGCTCTTGCCATCCGGAAGATGCTCCCAGTCGAACCATTCCTCGAGCACGACGACACGCCACATCGTCACTGACGCCAAATGCCCGGATGAGAAACTGAAATTTCCTGATCCCAAATCCTAAGCCCCGTCCATCCTTAAACATTGTTAACTAACCTCGAGTCACCACGAGTACGCTGGCTTCTACCCCCCTCTTACTAACCGTATAATAAAATGATATTGATTGTATATATCACAAAGAACAATGGCTCCGTAAAGTGTTATACACGCCTGAGCCTACCAAATAAACGAAATTGGAAAAAAAAAGCCGGGTAGTGCCGAGAAGGCATCGTTCAGTAGGGCAGTGTGAAATCAGGATGGTTCCTTCGTTCATCGGCAATGTTTCAGATGCGAGTGAGTGTTGTGTGAATACAAAACCATATTAGAGAGAAAGAGAAAGAATGCATCATATATCTCTCTTTCACACATTCATTCCAGCTGAAATGCGTAACTCAGTATAAGTGAGGCAAGAGAGTTAAATATTCTCTGCACTAGCGGGTGTTTGATTTCACTCTCCAGCTGTTTCGTACAGCAGTGCTATATGGAACGAGGAAGCATTCTTCACCAAGCACTTTGAAACTGTTCTCTTCATGAAGCTACTTTCCTCGGGAGTATATCTGGTGCTAAAGCATCGGTCCTCATCTTCATTGCTTCATTCATCCAAGCCCTGATAGATTATACCATAAACCTCAGATTATGTCACAAAATGTTGTATCCTATACGGAATCGCTATTATAATTGATTCATGTTCCAATAACTTACTGAAGTTAAGGAAAGTGTTGAATCCAGTGCCCTAATATCATAAATTGACGTAATGAATATTGTTGTATAGCATAATGCTCACTATATTCAACACTTCAGTGCTATTGTATTTTGTAGAATACTGCAATGCAAGGGAAAAATGGAACGATAAAGTTTGTGATATGGATTAGTATGGAAATCTAATTTACTTTCCAAAAACATCTGCAAACACTTTTTGCAGAGGAAATCATCGGCAGCAAAATGTACCATTATGCAAATCAATTGTGTTACTTTTTGTTCAAGGAACATGGCACACATGTGACATAATTTTCCAGAGTTACAGTTATGCGGTCACTATGCTCGCTGTTAAAAAACAACTTGGTAGTTTTTTTCGGGATTTTTAGAACAAACTTTCAGATTTCACCAGTTTAGATGAAAGAACTAACAATTTGAAGACAATGTATGAGCCTAACTTAAAATAGCAAAAAATGCAAATGTTACAAATATGCGATCAAGGGCGGACTACACATATACCATTTATTGGAGTAAGTAATTTCGAATAGAAAACAAATATACATGTATTATTTAAACATTATTTTAATTAAAAAATAGAAAAGGAAGACTTTTAACCAAGCTTTCGATTCAATAAATGCCATTAATAGTTTTACATCCAATTTAAAACAAATGGATGAGTAGCAATTGTGTCATGTGTCAGGCATGTGTCTCTTTTCCTCGCAAGTCAGTGAAAAAAAAACGACGAAATTTGTGCCTCATTAGTTTAATTAGTTTAATAAATTAGTTTAATAAAATAGTCTTAATTTATCACGTTTATTATTACCAGGTAAGTATCATTACTGGTACACCGACCCTAACGACTCTACCCACCCACAGTAAAACTGACATGACATGACGTCTTTCTGACCAAACGAAAGAGCGCCTCGCCTGTCGCCGCCGTCGCTGCCGTCACCGCCATCGCCGGCACGAGAGAGTGAGTGCAGCCAACCATCGACGTAACGCTGCGCTGTAACACGCCGAATGCGTGAGTTCAAGAGAGCTCTGCCGCTGAACAGTGGAGAGCGTAAGCAGTCATTATCATTGTCATCATCATTGGAAACACGCGTTGCGCTTTGAAAACACCACGTGCTCTTTGCCATCTAGAACACATGGCTTAGAGATACAATATGTGCACTAGACAAAAGTGAATTGAAAGTCGCTCAAAATGAACTTCTCAACATGTTTTTTTTAACTCACCTAAATTAACAGCAAGATGAACATGTCCAACTATCGACAAGCCAATAAAGTTGATCGTGAACCATGTTTAAGCGGATTAGTAAAAACCCCCTAAGAGTTAAGCGGAGGCGAAAAAAAATTCCTTAAATAAAAATTATCTAAATTAATAAAAAAAAGAGTTGGGGCTTCCTTTATCACGATTAAACTAGCCAACGGAATGGCCGATTTGCAAAAACAATCTTATGCTTTCAATCCGGTTTAAGTTCACATACAGAAAAGAATATATACCACAGCTCGAAATTCATGAGTATGTAAACATTTGATGAGTAGTAAGAGATGTTTGAATTTTAAAACGATCATACATAAATTGATCTAGAATGCGGCGCTGCAAACATTTGACATATTTGAATAGAAAACTGTTTAGAGCTTTTTGTGGGATATATTTACTTGTCATATGAGTTATTTAGTATTATTCCATTTCATTCCACCGCTAGATTGTAATTTTACAGATATATATCTAGAACTTCGTAAGATCCTTTACAGTGTGTAATTCTTGACTTGACTACGTTCTAGGACTAATCAAGTCTAACAAAGTCGAGTCAAGTACGAGACACTGAAGTCAATATTTCTACTGAGATCGAAAAACGTGTCTGTAAAGTCCCAAATGAAGTCGTTAAATAAAATGTGATATTATTAATTCGTCTTATGACAAGTGCAATGATAGTATTTAATGAAACTAGTTGCAAAAATCAAGTTTATGATAAATTTGTACCAAAATAATTCAGTCTAATTTATTCATTCTTGCCAAAAATGTATGTCGATGCAGAGAACAATCATATTCCATGTTATCGTGCCCCATTGCATAGCTAGACAAACCATCAAACTCACCCAAACTTGAATTGAGTAAAATGTAGTCATGTAACTTTCTGTTGCTGGTTTTCCATTTTAGCATCCAAATTTGTAGTATAATGGAAAAATAGTATGGACAAATATGCCTTACACGAACTGTAAACCACTGTATTATGATCAGTAATTTCAAAAAAAAGTAGTGCTAGTTCTGAATAAGGCAGGGTCCGTTCAGATGACGAATGATGATCTGGGATATCACTTTGCAGGTGGCATTTAGGATGGTGATCGCTCCGGTAGCTGGTCAATTTTCTAGATTCTGAATACCAGTCTGTGAAGACAAGTGGATAGCTTTCCGGGATCATCTTGATGAATTCAGTTCAGATATAATCCTTATCAGCTGCATCGATGCTATTGGGCTGTTGGGTCTTCAATTTTCTTAAAGTTTGAGGCTGTTAAGTTTCCAACGTTCGCTGAACTGGCTCGCCTTCTCCGCTGCCTTGACTTTCACCGCTTGTGCTCTCAGCGGGATTTAAGTATTCCTTGAAGTGCCGCTTCCTTCTTCCGATAACACGTAGCCTTTGCGGTATGCGTTGAGCTTCTGATAGAACTTACGAGTTTCTTGAGAACGGCACAGGTGGTTCCTTGTTGCAGCGCGACCGCCCGCACTGCGTCCTTCTTCTCCAAAATCTATCTGCACTCTTCGTCGAACCAATAGTTTCGTCAACTTTGTCACACATACCTAATATTGTTTTATACTGCGTCGCTAATGGCTGCTTGAGCTGCACTTCAACAGAGGCCCCAAATGTACTCAAGAAAGCCCCATCGAGCTACCCTTCTTCCGCGACGCTGCTTTATAATGCTGCACATATGCAATGGAGACATCAGGTTGCTTCAGTCACTCTAGGTTGTACCGAGGCGGCCGTCGTTACCGAACATTGTTGATGACGAATAGTTATGCTTGCAGTTTAACCATTCCTAGACAGTCGATGTTAGTGTCAAGATAGATCCTGACGTCAATAATGTGAGAGAGGTACCATCCATCAATAAGTTTGTTATTCTGTCTGCAAGTATACCGATATTGATTGGTGTGCTAAAAGAAGGTGCTAGGAATCGCCATATTATTGAAGGCCGCTTAATTAATTATCCGTAGTCCGCTTTCCTTCGTCAACCAGTGGGAGCTGAACTTTGCAATAGTCTTTCTGAACTCCTCCCCCTGACCAACCAGAGCAGAGCATTTACATGACCTATGATGATTTTGACGTATTGGCTTGGGCAGCTTTCGAATTTATGTTTGATCTATGCGTAGAATGCGTCCTTATAATATTCAGTGCTTCCGGAGTGGGCTATGGACGATGATTATGCTATAGTTGATGACCCGGATTTAGAACCTCTTAATGATCGGTTACCACCCGATCACGCTCCTTTGCATATCGCCCATCACATTGAAAAATGTTTCCAGCTCGCGTGTGTTGCCGCAGCTCTGGTAGATGGCGATTACTTCTAATCATTCGCACCATTGATCCCTTCCAACACACCCCCTGCAACGCTACGATGCCAAATCCGCGGTCTTACAGCACATCGACGTGTATGCGTATGCTTCCGGTGAAGTTGAGATTCGCAGTTTCCCGAACCGAACTTCTAAACCCTAGTCCCACCGAAATTCTTAGTTTTCGAATATGCGCCCTCAAAATAGTCTTATTGTATGAGCGCCCCCTTAAAAAATAGGCGACTAAGTACCCCATATTTTACGACGACAGGGCTGGATAGATCCCGAGGATTTGGATGATTGGCCTTGGTAGGGTTAGTGTAAATAATTTAGGAATGTCATTAGAAGGAAGTGATATAAAATTTACGAAACGACGTTGGGAGTGACAAGAAATGTATGTATGTTACTCCGTTATCTTTATTCCGTTATGATTTTCCACTGATAGGTCAAAGGTATTAGCAAATATTATAAACAGTTATTGTTATTATAAGCAAATATTATTTACTATCTTTGGTAGAAGCCTTGTCCTGGCTGATAAGCCTTTGTTCGCTCTCTTAAACGAAAAAGATTTAAAATAAATTTAAAATTCCCTCTCTCTGTTTTTTTTAATTAAAATTATCAAATTATTTTGATCAATAAACGATCGAACTTTGGAAATGAAAATATGAACAATTAAATGTTTTTTCAATGAGTCAAATTTACTTGTCCCGTAACTATTTGATAATGCAAAACAAATTTGTAAAAACTTTCAATAAACATCACTGGAGGGTGCCAATGTACAAAATAAAATACTCATATGTATCTACAATATCCGGAGTGCTAATGCGAATTTAATTTATAGAATCTACTGTTTCATGTTTGCCATGCTTTATGAGGTAAAAGTGGGCAGGATATTTTGATACGATACACGCCAGTAGCGTAAAATGTCGTTGAAATAAACAAACGTATAAAACGCGTTGTGGCCAATATGGTCATATATTGTTTATAAATTTGTATTTTGATAGTTTGAATTAGATATTTACATATATCGGAAAGAGCTCACAGAAGTTCAGAAAAGGCGTGCAACTCCAATGCTTTATGCTCAACTTGGGTAATTTGTTTCCAGTAACTTGGACTCCGCTGTAGCTTTGAGTCTAAACACTAAACGGTGCACTTCTGAAACTCTATTGTGTACTTGAAAACAAACCCGCACTAGCACCATTGTTACACCTGCCATACTATGCTTTTCGGTCTAAGATCCGTGAAGCTAAATTTTGACACCGCTCCACTTCCGACTCATAACCAATGAACACAAAAACTAAAAATTCTTATTTGCTAGTCCAAAAAATCGCAAATGCATTTCCTAGATATGAAAATTTTACAGAGAAAACGTAACACGTTTTTAGAAAAGCCATCGACGTTTAACCCTTTCATGACGACTTTTTTACATTGATTCAAGGTACAGATTTGGGTTTTTCTCCCCTCGATCCTGC
Source organism: Armigeres subalbatus (assembly GCF_024139115.2). Taxonomy (NCBI): domain Eukaryota; kingdom Metazoa; phylum Arthropoda; class Insecta; order Diptera; family Culicidae; genus Armigeres; species Armigeres subalbatus. The sequence goes on along the minus strand of NC_085140.1, from coordinate 352,048,459 downwards.
AAAACTAGTATAGAAAGAACTGAAAAAATATCCTAGGATATTCTAGGCCGTCCAAACTGTTCTGGAGTAAATGTCCTCGAAGGCATCAGAAAATATATCTAGAAACTAATTTCCAAAGATGAGAATATGTCCAGAAATATCTATATGATCATAAGACATGCAATTATCGAGTTTTAAATTAACGTTACCTATTTCAGGGTCTCCAAAACGGCCTGGAGTTCAGAACATAAGATCCACCCGATCAACCAAGCCCTGAACGATATATTCGTACAGTGCTAAACATCTCAGCAAGTACAATGAGCCGATAAGATTTCACTCATTAAGTTTACTGGATACTACAGTCCTTTTCGGTTCTCCAAAACGTCCTGGAGTTTAGAACATGCCATCTACCCGATCAACCAAGTTCTGAACGGTGTTTTCGTGCATCGCTAAACATCCCAACAGGTCCATTGGATTTCACTTATTATTTTCAAACTACAATAGGCCCTCCGTGAGTCAATGTTCTTCGACTCGACATCGACACATGGAAGCAAATGATGCCATGCTAAAGTTATTTTCTCGATGACTCTGATGGTTCTTTCGAACAATTTTCAAATGAACTTCTATTCAACATCTTGATGTAAGCTTGAGTCAATGGCCCTTTCATTAGCGACTAATAGAGAATCAGCTGTATTATAGACCATTTATGGAGCTCGGATCATGAGATCTATCCAATGAACCAACTTATGAATGGTGTATGATAACTTCAATCATTATTCATATAAGCTATTACATACCTTTTAGGTTAACCAAAACGTCCTGGAAACCGTAACGATTAAATTACTCGATCATCCAAGTCAGTGTACGCAGAACAAATTGCAGGTTAACCATTGTCAATTCCCGTAACACGGTAGATCACTTTGACGTAGTGTGTTGCGGTGTAAGATCTACCAAACAGAGCCCTAGCTTAATCCATTTTCTAGCTAGGGCGATGAGTTGTGGTAATTAAGGATTCATCGTATTTAGTCCCCGCTACCAACATCAGTCTCAGAAATAAAACATAATTAATGTTACCTTGCAGACAGTTGAAAGACTCGAATTCCTCTTGTTTGAGGCTAAACTGTATGCAGCGGAAACAACTTTTCAAGCAATTAGTTAAAAAACCTCGGTACCCGTCCCTAGGCTGAACTGACTGCTGGAAAAATCGAGTTAGGGGTTTAAATACGTACTAACTCTTCTTGAACTGGCGAACAATGGTAGTGAGAGGAACACACGGAAGTTCTTATTATTGAACAAGTTCTCTTGCTTGAAATGGTCTTGTAGACAGAGCTAAATCCGGGTTTGTAGCTTTACTGGTGATATTCTAGAAGCAAGACAAGGATGTGGCTAGGGCTCCGATGCATGGCCAAAAACAGTATTACTGTTCTGTTTTCTCAAGACAGGATTGATTTCCTATTGATTAGGGGCGCGCCTTCAATGGGATTACTCTCTGTGAAGGGTCTAAATAGCGGGACCTTGTCATGGTGCTCTTGAGAAAACAAAACAACAACTGTATCGAAACCGATACTGCATTGCTTATCAATAGTTATGGAGTAATTCGACATGCACTTAAACACTAAGGATACGGGTAACGCTACAATAGATCTAATAACTGGTCGCAGTGGCACACCCGAACAGGAAAAAGAACCATTGTCAGGTATGTAATTGTGCATCTTGAGTCAAGATTAATTTGGAGCACCTTAGACATTGAATCTCATTTTCATGGAAATTAGGATCATATGCTTACAACACCGGATTGGGTAAATATCGAAGATGAGGATATTACGTAAGTCTTGATTGATCTGGAAGATACAATGAACTAAATTCAAGAATATTTCGGAGTACCCTGAAGATCCCGTATTCACGAAAATTGGGTTTGCATGATGCATATATACCTATTGAACGATGAGGACAAAGCCTTGATTGATCTGATAGATACCGTGGGCTAAACGTTTTGGAGTACCTTGAGCATTCCGTATTCAAGGATATTGAATTTGCATGATGCGTATATGCTCATTGGACCAGATTGGGTGAATACCGACGATGAGGATGACGATGAACTAAAACCTTGATCGATCTGGTAGATACCGTGGGCTGAACTCCAGAACGTTTTGAGCATCTCGTATTCAAGGAAATAGGATTTCCATTATGCGTATATGCTTATTGAACCAGATTGGGTGTTTATCAACGATTGGCCGAAGCCTTGATTGATTTGGTAGATGCCGTGTGCTGAACTCCAGAACGTTTTGGAGTATCTTAAGCATCATGTATTAATAAAATGGGTTTACATAATGCGTGAATGCTTATTGAACTAGATTGGGTGAATACCGACGATGAGAACATTGCAAACCGACGATGAGAACATTTTGAAGTTTCTTAAGCATCTCTTATTCCTGAAAATTAACCACAGACATAATGTGCAAGGATAGTTCAACTTGAATACTCAGGTCAGAACTATCGAAAAATTTGATTTTGCATTCAAACATACCAGATTTATTTGCATGCTCTCAAGGTTTCCCAAGGTTTCGGATATCTGGGTCTTCTGGCTATAGTCAAACTTGACCCTTGATATTTTCCCTGCAAAGTCAATATCCTGGTGAACAATTTTGCTGAAAAAAGTGGGGGCCTATCTCTCTTCTGTGATTTTACACAGCCACGCTAAAACGCTGGGCATATATGACATATCCATCCTGAAAGGGTTGATACACCTTCATTAGTTTTTATCTACCTTATAAAATCCGACAAACTTAAGAAGTCTAAAAATGTTTAGTTGCCGAAATGAAAGTAATTCGTATCAATCAGTGTCAAACATTATTCAGAATGGTACACAGCCGTAGACATTACCCTACGTATAGGCGCACAAAACAGTGTCTTGAGACAATAAATATCCAGCAGCATATCGTCGAATGCAGCCTAGTAGGGTAGTGAGCTAATTCCCGTCGTAGTAGGTAGTGCTTGGTTTTCAAATCTAATTTATACGCCAGCCCAACTACTTACTCTAACTAAGTTGTATGCAACACGTATTTTAGAGTTCCTAGTTTTCATTGTGTACTATTAGCGCAGTGAACAAATCATAGTTTATTGAGAATCGGCAATCAAAAATACCCTTCAAATTTTTCAAATTTGTCTTATGAAAATCTGATTACGTCCGTGAGAATTTTCATTCGTCCAGTCTAAAACTCGATGGATTGCTGTCAAATAAATCTGTTGGTATTGGTGTGCGATTTCTACAAGTACACCAAATTAGTTTTTTATGCGGTATCATACCGTGTTAAATAAAAATATCATAAATTCAATTAATATTGGCCTGTTCTGAATATGATATGTGTACATTGTGAAACATTGAATAGAATATGTGTACGGAGGATGTTCGTGGCTATCCAAGAAATACCTGAAGTGGAGGTCTTCAGATCTACACGCGTAACCAATGATCTACAGGCCTGTTTTGTGAATGTAATGTTTCCATTATAGTATATATAACAGAATCTGCGTATCGAAGACGTTCGCGGTTATCCAAGAAATACCTGAAGTGGAGGTCTTCAGATCTACACGCGTATCCAATGATCTACAGACCTGTTTTGTAAATGTAATATACCCATTGTGGTACATTTAACAGAATCTGCGTATGGAAGATCTTCACGGTTATCCAAGAAATTCCTGAAGTGAAGGCCTTCAGGTCTACACGCGTAACCAATGATCTACAGGCCTGTTTTGTAAATGTAATACACCCATTGTGGTACATATAACAGAATCTGCGTATGGAAGATATTCACGGTTATCCAAGAAATCCCTGAAGTGAAGGCCTTCAGGTCTACACGCGTAACCGATGATCTACAGGCCTGTTTTGCAAATGTAGTTTACCCATTGTGGTACATATAACAGAATCTGCGTATGGAAGACGTTCGCGGTTATCCAAGAAAAACCGGAAGTGCAGGCCTTCAGATCTACACGCGTAACCAATGATCTACAGGCCTATTTTGTTAATGTAATGTACCCATTGTGGTACATATAACAGAATCTGCGTATCGAAGACGTTCGCGGTTATCCAAGAATTACCTGAAGTGGAGGTCTTCAGATCTACACGCGTATCCAATGATCTACAGGCCTGTTTTGTAAATTTAATACACCCATTGTGGTACATATAACAGAATCTGCGTATGGAAGATATTCACGGTTATCCAAGAAATCCCTGAAGTGAAGGCCTTCAGGTCTACACGCGTAACCGATGATCTACAGGCCTGTTTTGCAAATGTAGTTTACCCATTGTGGTACATATAACAGAATCTGCGTATGGAAGACGTTCGCGGTTATCCAAGAAAAACCGGAAGTGCAGGCCTTCAGATCTACACGCGTAACCAATGATCTACAGGCCTATTTTGTTAATGTAATGTACCCATTGTGGTACATATAACAGAATCTGCGTATCGAAGACGTTCGCGGTTATCCAAGAAATACCTGAAGTGGGGGTCTTCAGATCTACACGCGTATCCAATGATCTACAGACCTGTTTTGTAAATGTAATATACCCATTGTGGTACATTTAACAGAATCTGCGTATGGAAGATCTTCACGGTTATCCAAGAAATTCCTGAAGTGAAGGCCTTCAGGTCTACACGCGTAACCAATGATCTACAGGCCTGTTTTGTAAATGTAATATATCCATTGTGGTACATATAACAGAATCTGCGTATGGAAGGTCTTCACGGTTATCCAAGAAATCCCTGAAGTGAAGGCCTTCAGGTCTACACGCGTAACCAATGATCTACAGGCCTGTTTTGTAAATGTAATATACCCATTGTAGTACATATAACAGCATCTGCGTATGGAAGACGTTCGCGGTTATCCAAGAATTACCTGAAGTGGAGGTCTTCAGATCTACACGCGTATCCAATGATCTACAGTCCTGTTTTGTAAATGTAATACACCCATTGTGGTACATATAACAGAATCTGCGTATGGAAGATATTCACGGTTATCCAAGAAATCCCTGAAGTGAAGGCCTTCAGGTCTACACGCGTAACCGATGATCTACAGGCCTGTTTTGCAAATGTAGTTTACCCATTGTGGTACATATAACAGAATCTGCGTATGGAAGACGTTCGCGGTTATCCAAGAAAAACCGGAAGTGAAGGCCTTCAGATCTACACGCGTAATCAATGATCTACAGGCCTATTTTGTTAATGTAATGTACCCATTGTGGTACATATAACAGAATCTGCGTATCGAAGGCGTTCGCGGTTATCCAAGAATTACCTGAAGTGGAGGTCTTCAGATCTACACGCGTATCCAATGATCTACAGGCCTGTTTTGTAAATGTAATACACCCATTGTGGTACATATAACAGAATCTGCGCATGGAAGATATTCACGGTTATCCAAGAAATCCCTGAAGTGAAGGCCTTCAGGTCTACACGCGTAACCGATGATCTACAGGCCTGTTTTGTAAATGTAGTTTACCCATTGTGGTACATATAACAGAATCTGCGTATCGAAGACGTTCGCGGTTATCCAAGAAATACCTGTAGTGGAGGTCTTCAGATCTACACGCGTATCCAATGATCTACAGGCCTGTTTTGTAAATGCAATATACCCATTGTGGTACATATAACAGAATCTGCGCATGGAAGATCTTCACGGTTATCCAAGAAATCCCTGAAGTGAAGGCCTTCCGGTCTACACGCGTAACCAATGATCTACAGGCCTGTTTTGTGAATGTAATATATCCATTGTGGTACATATGATATAATCTGCGTATCGAAGACGTTTTGCGGTTATCCAAGAAATACCTGAAGTGGAGGTCTACAGATCTACACGCGTAGCCAATGATCTACAGGCCTGTTTTGTAAATGCAATATACCCATTGTGGTACATATAATAAAATCTGCGTATGGAAGATCTTCACGGTTATCCACAAAACACCTGAAGTGAAGGCCTTCAGGTCTACACGCATAACCAATGATCTACAGGCTTGTTTTTTAAATGTTATGTACCCATTGTAGTACATATAACAGAATCTGCGTATGGAAGACGTTCGCGGTTATCCAAGAAATGCCTGAAGTGGAGGCCTTCAGATCTACATGCATAACCAATGATCTACAAGATGGTTTTGTAAATGTAAGGTCCCTTTAATATCGACTCATGGAGGTTTCACAGTAACAGAATCTGCGCATGAAAGCCGTTCGCGGATATCCAAGAAATATCTGAAGTGGATCATTTCAGATCGACACGCGTAAATAACGATATAAAGGCCTGTTTTGAATATATAATGTACCCATACAACAAAGTTGTACCGAAAGGCTATCATTTCACTCCAAGAACGAACTTTTTATAGAAGGCCCGGAGACCCATAGTGTTATATACCAATCTACTCGACTCAACGAACTGTATGCATGTGTGTATGTGTGTGTATTTTTTTTTTTTTTTTACAAGGGTTAAAGGCCATCAAAAATCTGCGCGACAGACACCTCGAGCATCCACACTATGCTCGAAGGCGAACAGGGATGGGCTCCTCCCGACCCGCTAAAAATGTGCCTCCCGGATAAACCGGGTCCCTTATCCTCCTTGCCTCGATCCCCCCGGGACCACGGGGGGGGGGGGTGGTCTGTGCTCATGCACTTCTTCTAAAATTCTAGCTTAGGCTAGTTCGCCGACTGGCTTGCTGAGATCCACTTCTACGTTGTCTCGATCCTTCGGCGGTCGTGCCGCAAATTTCCTCACTCGAATCCTCCTGACTTCCCCCGGCGTCGAGGGTGGTCCACCAGTTCCGGTGAAGGAAACTTCCGCACTGATGGTGCCCCGACTACCGGCGGCTATCGCAGGGGACGCTTTCGCACATTGCGCCGTCTTCGTCTTCGGGTTGCAGAGGTGGTCCGACAGTTCCGGTGGTGTATGTGTGTATGTGTTTGTGTATGTGTGTGTATGTGTGTTTATGTGTGCACAAAAGCTAAGAAAAACAATAGACAACTTTTCTTATAGCAATCCTTAGCCGATTTTCTCGCAACAAGTTTTATTCGATAGAAGGCAACGCCTAGTTGATCGCGTTTGAAAGTTATTACGAAAATGGTACATTAAACCGAGCCATATAAGCGACATATAAGGTTGGTGTCTTGACTAAATGCGAGAAAGGCAGTATCACTATTCGGTGAACTAAGTTGGGTTTTTTGACGTAGGACTACGTCTGTGTTTTCTATATTGGGGTACACTTTACGATTGCGAAAATCAGGGACCGTCACGAAAATATGATAGACTTTAAACTTTAATATCTAAGCCGTCTCTCGATGGATTTTCAATTTTTTTGGACCATTCGATCAAGGATGAGGCAACGCTTCTTTGTATTTATCTGAAAATACTAATTTTCAACTATTTATCATCGATAATTAATGATAAGTTTAGAAACAGGTAAATTAACCAATCACGTACATGCATCACTAGCACAGACATCAAAAATCAATCACTTGCGGGTTTGGATCTAATCCTCAGTTTGAACAAGATTTTACGCATAGCAGACGCATCAAAGCGATCTTAGCGGAGAGAACACAGCATCACGGAGACGCTAATAACATTTTCAAAGAAAATCCATCGCATTGGTGGTGGTGCTCGATGTGTTGCTGCAGATCATTCAACCTCAACGAACCAGAATTTCATATGAAGAAAAAGTTGACCATAAAAATAGCACTGTGGCGATCACGCACCGCCAGTGCCGATGCTGAAAATTTATTACAAATTGTGGTGTCAGTTAGTTGGAAAGGAACATTGGGAAAAGAAAATTGGTTCTTCTCAGGACCAACATTTTATGAAAAGAAAGAGTTAATTGCGAAAATGGACTGTTTCAGTGGCATCAGGTTTGGCGTGGTAGCTTGGTTGCTGTTAGTGATTCCATCCATTAAAATTCACTACATCATCTCCCTCCGACGCGCTATCAAATTCGCTATTTACGATTGAGTTTTGCATTTTGAAGAAAGTTTATTTCGGATAGTCGGATAAAACTTCTTTTGTATAAAATCAATGAAGACGCCACCTCAGTGGAAACTATCTATAGCAACCACCCATCGGTGAACGTCGCTCGGACAGACAGATGCCGAAAGATAATGTTTTGTAATATGAAGAAACTTCGTCTTGAGTCAAATTTCTGTTGTCATTCCTAGCAACAATACGCATCTTAGATAAACAACATCTCATAACCAAATTCAGAATCTTGCGAGAAAGTTTCATTGGATTCTTAGAATTTATCATTCTCCGAACGGTCCGTTGTCTGTGGAAACCCGATCGAAATGGCTCGCGCGCGCCGAAAAGCTGCTTTCTTATATCTAATGAAGTCATTCCATTAGCCCCGCCCCTTCATTAATCGTTATGAGTGCACATTATATTTACACCTATATCAGCCACAAAGGGGCGGAGCTAACGGGCTTAATTTATTGAATACAAGATAGCTACTTTACAGCGTGCGCGAGCCATTTTGATCGGGATTTCGCAGAGAGCGGTTAAATAAGATTTTTTGCAGAGCCGACGCAGCGGAGCGAACACTGCAGCACGAAGGCGCTCTGGTAGCATTTTCAAAGGAAAATCATCGAATTGGTGGTGGAAGTCTGCATTGGTGGTCGTCATTCAACCTCAACAAACCAGCATTTTATGTGAAGAAAGGGTTGATTACAAAAATGACGTCTGTTTCGATCCCGTGCGATGCATTGGCGATCTTAGTCTGGCGATGAGTGGCGTCTTAGCGAAAACTCATCGAGTGGTCGTCGAACAAGAACAGCACGAAGTGGAATTCTAACCCTAACGTTTCGACAAGCATTGGGTTGCAGTTAGTTATTGGAAAGGTGCATTGGGGACATAAAATTGGTCCTTCTCAGGACCAGCATCTTCTGAATAGAAAGGGTTGATTGCAAAATGGACTGTTTCGGTGGAATCGGCGTTTGGCGTGATAGTTCGGTTGCTGTGAGTGATTCCATTCATGCGAACAAATTTGTTGCGTTGTCACTCACCGACGCGCGCGCGACGCCAAACTATTAATTTTGAACTTTGATGAACATTCTTGCATCCCGGATTAAACTACCCTTGTGTAAAATAATGGTACTGTAAAGAACCGATATTTTTCCAATAATGGAGCTTTTCAATCCTCAACTACAACAAAACAATCAAAATCTTGTGAGGAAATTCCATTTGACTGCTACTGACGCCATCCATTTGAACAAACTCATTGCATCATCTCCCTCCGACGCGCGCTTGTGGTTGTGCTAAAAAAGGGCAACTTTCTGTCGTCGCCGAACGATGGTAACCCGGAAAAAATCGATATCATTTCTAATGACTAACGAAACAAAACCAAAGAATCTTGTCAGAATATTTCACTTTCCGTCGACGACGGCCAAATCGATGAAGACGCCACCTTAGTGAAAAATGACGTTTAGCTGCCTTAGTTTTTCAAATGGCGCATTATTAAAAACAATAAATCTTTCCAAAATCGTCATTGTCATTTAAACAGCCGAACAGTCTGTTTGTCTGGGTAAACAATTTTCCCAACGGTCAAAACCTCTTCTTGGATAAATAGTTTAGGTCCTGAAAATGACTGTTTGTAATTTATTCTTCAAGTCCCGCTCACTTTGCCACCAGCGCTATAGAAAACGATGCATGTACACTTCCATCGCCGGCGGAAGTCGAACGTTGCAAATTAATATATTTGTGTTTGGTTTCGCGCCACCTCCGATTCTGTTTATTTTTCCTTTATTCCGGACATTTTTGAGCATAATGTCTTCTAGGATTCTGATGATTTCCACTGAAAGATAGACGAGTGGCTTCAGTGGCGATGCGGCCGATGTGTCATTCCTTTTCCACGGCTGGTTCATCCAAGGTATACAAAAAAGCGTGACAGAGGAGGGAGGGGGGTCTCGAAATCTAAAAAAATAGTGGACGTCATATTTGAATCATCCCTTTATTTGTGTGTTTTTAAGTTTAACATCAAGTTCAACACAAATGTATTCAATATGAAGAGAGCATAAACCATATTTAAAATCGGAACATTGATCTTCAGTTACGCGTGAAGATCAAATTGCTTATTCCAGGGATTTCTTGAATGACCAAGAACATATGCTGTGAGGGCATTCTGTTATTCGTACTACAGAGAGCATTTGCCTTATTTGAAACCGGAAAATTGATCATCAGCTACGCGTGTAGATCGGAAGGCCTTACTCCAGGGATTTCTTGGATGACCAAGAACATAAGCAGTGAACGCATTCTGTTCTTTGTGCTACAGAGAGCATGTACCATATTTGAAACCGCAAAAGTGATCTTCAGTTACGCGTGTAGATCGAAAGGCCTTACTCCAGGGATTTCTTGGATGACCAAGAACATATGCAGTGAACGCATTCTGTTCTTTGTACTACAGAGAGCATGTACCATATTTGAAACCGGAAAATTGATGTTCAGTTACGCGTGTAGATCGAAAGGCCTTACTCCAGGGATTTCTTGGATGACCAAGAACATATGCAGCGAACGCATTCTGTTCTTTGTACTACAGAGAGCATGTACCATATTTGAAACCGGAACATTGATCTTCAGTTACGCGTGTAGATCGGAAGGCCTTACTCCAGGGATTTCTTGGATGAACAAGAACATATACAGTGAATGCATTCTGTTCTTTGTACTACAGAGAGCATGTACCATATTTGAAACCGGAAAAGTGATCTTCAGTTACGCGTGTAGATCAAAAGGCCTTACTCCAGGGATTTCTTGGATGACCAAGAACATATGCAGTGAACGCATTCTGTTCTTTGTACTACAGAGAGCATGTACCATATTTGAAACCGGAAAATTGATCTTCAGTTACACGCGTAGATCGGAAGGCCTTACTCCAGGGATTTCTTGGATGACCAAGAACATATGCAATGAACGCATTATGTTCTTTGTGCTACAGAGAGCATGTACCATATTTGAAACCGGAAAATTGATCTTCAATTACGCGTGTAGATCGAAAGGCCTTACTCCAGGGATTTCTTGGATGACCAAGAACATATGCAGTGAACGCATTCTGTTCTTTGTACTACAGAGAGCATGTACCATATTTGAAACCGGAAATTTGATCTTCAGTTACGCGTGTAGATCGGAAGGCCTTTTTCCAGGGATTTCTTGGATGACCAAGAACATATGCAGTGAACGCATTCTGTTCTTTGTACTACAGAGAGTATGTACCATATTTGAAACCGGAAAAGTGATCTTCAGTTACGCGTGTAGATCAAAAGGCCTTACTCCAGGGATTTCTTGGATGACCAAGAACATATGCAGTGAACGCATTCTGTTCTTTGTACTACAGAGAGCATGTACCATATTTGAAACCGGAAAATTGATCTTCAGTTACACGTGTAGATCGCAAGGCCTTACTCCAGGGATTTCTTGGATGACCAAGAACATATGCAATGAACGCATTATGTTCTTTGTACTACAGAGAGCATGTACCATATTTGAAACCGGAAAATTGATCTTCAATTACGCGTATAGATCGAAAGGCCTTACTCCAGGGATTTCTTGGATGACCAAGAACATATGCAGTGAACGCATTCTGTTCTTTGTACTACAGAGAGCATGTACCATATTTGAAACCGGAAAATTGATCTTCAGTTACACGTGTAGATCGAAAGGCCTTACTCCAGGGATTTCTTGGATGACCAAGAACATATGCAGTGAACGCATTCTGTTCTTTGTACTACAGAGAGCATGTACCATATTTGAAACCGGAAAATTGATCTTCAGTTACGCGTGTAGATCGGAAGGCCTTACGCCAGGGATTTCTTGGATGACCAAGAACATATACAGTGAACGCATTCTGTTCTTTGTACTACAGAGAGCATGTACCATATTTGAAACCGGAAAAGTGATCTTCCGTTACGCGTGTAGATCAAAAGGCCTTTACTCAGGGATTTCTTGGATGACCAAGAACATATGCAGTGAACGCATTCTGTTCTTTGTACTACAGAGAGCATGTACCATATTTGAAACCGGAAAATTGATCTTCAGTTACGCGTGTAGATCGAAAGGCCTTACTCCAGGGATTTCTTGGATGACCAAGAACATATGCAGTGAACGCATTCTGTTCTTTGTACTACAGAGAGCATGTACCATATTTGAAACCGGAAAATTGATGTTCAGTTACGCGTGTAGATCGAAAGGCCTTACTCCAGGGATTTCTTGGATGACCAAGAACATATGCAGTGAACGCATTCTGTTCTTTGTACTACAGAGAGCATGTACCATATTTGAAACCGGAAAATTGATCTTCAATTACGCGTGTAGATCGAAAGGCCTTACTCCAGGGATTTCTTGGATGACCAAGAACATATGCAGTGAACGCATTCTGTTCTTTGTACTACAGAGAGCATGTACCATATTTGAAACCGGAAAATTGATCTTCAGTTACGCGTGTAGATCGAAAGGCCTTACTTCAGGGATTTCTTGGATGACCAAGAACATATGCAGTGAACGCATTCTGTTCTTTGTACTACAGAGAGCATGTACCATATTTGAAACCGGAAAATTGATCTTCAGTTACTCGTGTAGATCGGAAGGCCTTACTCCAGGGATTTCTTGGATGACCAAGAACATATGCAATGAACGCATTCTGTTCTTTGTACTACAGAGAGCATGTACCATATTTGAAACCGGAAAATTGATCTTCAATTACGCGTGTAGATCGAAAGGCCTTACTCCAGGGATTTCTTGGATGACCAAGAACATATGCAGTGAACGCATTCTGTTCTTTGTACTACAGAGAGCATGTACCATATTTGAAACCGGAAAATTGATCTTCAGTTACTCGTGTAGATCGGAAGGCCTTACTCCAGGGATTTCTTGGATGACCAAGAACATATGCAGTGAACGCATTCTGTTCTTTGTACTACAGAGAGCATGTACCATATTTGAAACCGGAAAATTGATCTTCAGTTACTCGTGTAGATCGGAAGGCCTTACTCAGGGATTTCTTGGATGACCACGAACATATGCAGTGAACGCATTCTGTTCTCTGTACTACAGAGAGCATGTACCATATTTGAAACCGGAAAATTGATCTTCAGTTACGCGTGTAGATCGCAAGGCCTTACTCCAGGGATTTCTTGGATGACCAAGAACATATGCAGTGAACGCATTCTGTTCTTTGTACTACAGAGAGCATGTACCATATTTGAAACCGGAAAATTGATCTTCAGTTACTCGTGTAGATCGGAAGGCCTTACTCCAGGGATTTCTTGGATGACCAAGAACATATGCAATGAACGCATTCTGTTTTTTGTACTACAGAGAGCATGTACCATATTTGAAACCGGAAAATTGATCATCTACGTATTCTTTCTCTGTACCACAAGGAGCATGTACCATACTTAAAACAGGACTGCAAATCTTTGTTCCTGAGCTCAAGCCATTTCTTGGATAACTGGACGACTTATCTGTGACTTTATGCAGAATAACGTTCGTTTCGGTCAATTTTGAAAGTCAAACTTAAAAGTTTATTTCGGTTCCAGTTAACAAAAATTTCCTATTGCAATCCCATTTCGACCGCATAACAATGGTTTCGATTGTGCTGCCATTCAGTTAAATGCCTCAGTCTGTCAAACAACTAACACACATGCTTAACATGTACGTGGGTAGTGCTGCCAACTGATTTCTGTTATGAAATTATTTCTCCTGTTTCAAACTTTTGGAATAGTGGAAAATTTTAGTGTGAATGACGAGTGTGTATGAAAAATATTTATTTGGAAGACTTTTCTTTTATTACACTAGCGGAAAATAATTGAAAACCCACTTTTATTGACTGCATGATGTATTATCAGATGTGTAACATAAGATTATTTCAGTTCAAACTCAAAAACAAGGCGACGAAGAAAATAAATTTCAAACGCTCTAAAGTTTGAAAAAACAGATCATTTGAACGCCTTCCGGTAGTTATTTTTCAATTATTTTTCACTTGAGCAATAAACATTGCTTTTATTTAGTGCGCCGTGAGAAATTTATGTGAAAAAGTGCGGTGAAAAGCAGTGAATTAAGTTGATTTTGGTGACGGTGTTGCGCGTCTTCTACAGCAGTGAACGAACTGGATTTTCCTTCGTCGCACGGGTAACGTAGGAAATTGTGAAAAAGTCACTGCCGCAAAGTTAAATTTATCTGTATTTCAAGTAAGTACCACCGGAATGTAATTTAAATGAATGCAGATCGTAGTGTACACTTTTTTCTATCTCGCCAGATGGTTAGTTCATTATTTTAGTTTACGATTCGCGAGTATTTAGTGATTTAGAATTTGATATGACGAATGCTAGCGCCATGGACGAATTAGCGCATAACCAGTGTAAGCTTTGGAAATCACAATGCTTATGTTAAATTCCAACTTTTAGTCGATAGTACTGATGTCTTCGTTCAGTTACGTATTGCTATATATTACCTGGAGTTCATTTGTGAACATTGTAACTAAAACATCTTATCTAGATAATAGAAATTCAAATATAATAATAATAATATATTCTAATATATTCTAGATTATAATAATCATATATTCTAGAGTCTAAGACAAAGACAATCAAAATTGGGTGTAGATTCAGCAAAAGGATCCCCTTGGTGGCTTGGTCCCCTTCTCTTCATCATCTGTGGGAATGACCTTGCCAGATCGATTTTGTCATTTAAATGGTCTTTTGTCGATTATCTATAACATTTCGTATATACTCTTTACTGGTTTTGTTGTGATGCAAGATTATTTATCTTTGCTGTTTTGTTGTGACGAAGACGGCATACGAGTAAATACCAAGAAATGCAAAGTGATATTTTTTTAAACATCATTATTGTTCATCAGTATCAAAACGGGATCACTGACCAACCTGGTTGCATCAATTCAATTTGTGAGCTTGTTATTTAC
>NC_085140.1:351993781-352033529 GCF_024139115.2 Armigeres subalbatus | reverse complement strand
TGTCATTCTATAGTGCCATAACTGGCTTTATAGGTCGTCACTTGTCGATCACCTAAAGCATTAATTAAGATACTCTTGATGGTGTCGAAATCTGGGGTTTCCTGCTACAAAGAATATCTTTGGCTCTTCTTCATTTTGTTCGTCACAGCGGTGACGTACATCTTAAATAATTGTGGAGAAACCTCTTCTTTGAAATAATCTAAAGTTTCCTCAGCGGTGGATAGCCATGCATGTAGTTGTTTTCTATTGCCTTCAAAGTGTGGGAGTGATTTAATTGGGTCTGGAATACGGAAGAAATCCTCTATTCTACGGTTTAATACTTGTACTGACTGTTGTTCACTTCGTGGTTGTTCTGGTGCGTGAATGGTTTTTTTATCGTTAATTTGACGAGTTGGTCCATCATTTGAGTCAGAGCTTGTTCCATTCTACGGTTTCGAAATGAACAGATTTGAAATCGGAGGATAGTTACTTTTTAGGGGATGAGAAAGGTCGCCGGAGTCGTCCGAATCCAAGCTATCTTCTGTCTCTGAAGATTGAATATTTTCTAATGTAATATTCAACTGTTTCTTGTTGTTTTAATGCCTTATCATGACAATTTTCGCATTGAATTATCAAATAGTAGCTGATTTGGCTATCGTAGCTGCAAATTTTGCTTTATGCTAACGAAGCCCAATGCGCACCTGCTGCTGTTTTGATTGAGGGGAGGAGGAGTAAAAAAACTAAGGCTCGTTGCACGCTGTTTTTTCGTAGGGAATGTAGAATTAATGTCGCCTTTGCTCGCTGCTCGACTGAGTGGTGGGCTAGGGCTAACACAAATAATCGGCCTATCTTGTAGTACTGAATCAATGTTTCTACACTATCTGTTGGTCTATCTAGTAGTGCCGATCCAGAATTTCGTAAATCACTTCACAACAAGTAAAAGTATAAAAGTTTCAAATTTTTTCACTGTGTCCTCTTGGTTCAGTTGATTTTCGTCTGGGGATCCTCAAATCTTCAAGCGGATGTAATCCTTCAGCTGCAGACGCGTTAGCGGCAACCACATTGAGTAGCGTTTTTGTGCACTACTATTCACTGTTATAAACACAAGTCTTTCAACTTACCGAACTGCTACAGCGCCAATAATGAGTTTACACTCAACGTTTCAT
Organism: Armigeres subalbatus; assembly: GCF_024139115.2. NCBI lineage: Eukaryota > Metazoa > Arthropoda > Insecta > Diptera > Culicidae > Armigeres > Armigeres subalbatus. The sequence goes on along the minus strand of NC_085140.1, from coordinate 352,032,384 downwards.
TAAAAAAATATTTTATTCTATCGATTTTCACTTAATAACATCTCAACACTTCTTACAAACTACCTATTACCTCAAGTACCTGAACTAAAAAGAGGTTGATCGGGGTTTCTTTTTCTTTTTTTTTTTCTTTTTTTTTTTTTTTTTAAAGGGAGAATGCATTACACACTAACCAGTACACGTGCATTGTAGATGTAACTACCACGGAAGTGTACTGGGTCGGACTCGACCATACGGTAATCTCGACCTAAACTCCCTTGGGCTCACATCGTTTCCCCAGGAACACCTCGCAGTACTACTTCTGGGGGATGGAGCACTAAGCGTACTCGCTCATTATCGCTCCACAGGCACTCGTCTCACGCGAGACTGAGCTTAGCTCGCCACCATTACTCCATTTGGTCTTACTTGGATGCTCTTCCAGCTCGCTGCCATGCCTCGAGGTGTCAATAGCGGTAACTGCCTGGGCCTACAGATATTACCTACGACACTCCTGCCTCAGCACGAGCAGATCAATCACACCACTGCCGAAGCAGACACACGCTACCCTGCCGAAGCAGGGACACTCCCCATGCACCACATGTGCACAACTGTAGGTGGGGTACAACCACTACTACCCTGCCGCCGAAGCAGCTTCTCCAAAGACCATTCGCTCCATGTGACCCTTTTCGGGTGCTCACTCTAACACTCCACCTGCAATGCCTCGAGGTGTCGATGGGACCGACCTCCTACCTGCATGTGCAGTCCATACTCAGACTTGCTGCTTCGAGGTGACAATAGCGGCGGCGGCACGCCTGCGCCTCCTGCCTCAGCACAACCAGATCACTCACCGCCGAAGCAGCTCACGCGCCACCCTACCGAAGTAGGACACTCCACAACTCGCTCCACTCCACTGCATGCCTCGAGGTGTCGATAGCGGTATGTGGACCAATCAACGATACTACGTTGCGACACTCCTACCTTAGCATGTGCAGTCCATACTCAGACTTCTGCTGCGCCTTGAGGTGACAATAGCGGCGGCGACACGCTATGACACCTGCCCTCAGCACAACCAGATCACTCACTCCTGCCGAAGCAGTCACGCGCTACCCTACCGGAGACACCTCCCATGCCAATTGGCACTCCTCGTGCTTTTGAGCGGCACGCAGTCGCTTTGATAGAGTCTGATTACGGGCACTTGTGGTTTTTGGGAGGATTTAGCAGAGCCACGTAAATCCCACCACGCCCCTAGGCAGTTCTCCTGACTCGCAGACAGCTGGGGAGGGGTCGTCAAGCCCTGGACATGGTCCATGCTGTCCCTGCTGTCCTGCTGCCCCTTGATCGGGGGTTCGACCCGCTATTTGTATACTAAAACTGCTGATGGGGCATATCACATCTGGGTCGCTTGTCATTGGACTTTCTGTGTGGTCTGAGCTCTTTATTGCTGATCTATCGGTTTGGTCGTTGCTGGTTGGTTGTCGGTGGGCCATCACGTAATTATATTTTGTATTTCAAGTAGATCTTGATGTTGTCATTGATGCCAGGTAGTCTACGAGCTCCATAGAAACAAGGCCTGTTCATCAACCTTCGTAATGGAGACAGTTATTGAAGAATAACATGTTGTGTGACTCCATTTTAGTATATTTTTGTATTCCTAGTAGTTCTTGTTGTTCTCTTGGGCTCAGATAGTCTCTGCTACATAGAGTCAAGGTTCTGTGGATCAACCTCCGTAATGAGGCATTTATTGAAGAAAAAACAAGTTGTGTGACCCTTCTAGATATATATTTGTATTCCAAGTAGATCTTGATGTTTTCAAGATCCCAGTTAGTCCAAGAACCCTGCAGAGTAAAGGTCTGTTGATTAACCTACGTGATGGAGACAGTTATTTAAGAATAAACAAGTTGTGTGAACCCTTTTTGGTATATGTAGTTTTTGTTGTTGTCGTGGGCTCCATGTAGTGGGTTCCATGTAGGGCTCCATGTAGGGCTCCATGTAGACTCCATAGAGTAACGGTCTGTTGATCATCCTCCGTAATGAAGGCAGTTATTTGAAAATAAACAAGTTGTGTGACCCCTTCTAGGTATATGTTTGTATTCCTTGTAGTTCTTGATGTTGATATTGATGCCAGGTAGTCTACGAATTCCATAGAGTCAAGGTCTGTATAACGATTCCGGCTTTCAATCAACCCACTTTAAAAGTACGAAAGTAGGATCAATGATGTCACGTCACTGATTTCAACCCTATTTTGCATATGCCAATGTTTAATGAAGATTACGCAAGGTTTTTATGTAGAACTGTTTAACAATCTAGCATGTGCTGGTTGGGTGTTGGTATGCCGATAGGGTAGGAATTTAAAATGCATTCCAAAAAATATGTCATCAAAGTTATTTGATTCGTTTACATGTTTTCCTGTGAGCTAAAATAAAATCAATTATTTAAAGATGTTAACATTCCATTAATTTACATCATGTACTCATTCCAGCCTCAGCGTCACAGCACTGGGTAGAAGTGAGATTTTCAAGGAAGAAAATCTGCTACATACTCAATTAAAATGCTCTCATTTTTCAACCCATCAATCAAATGCTTTGGTCTGGAACGCCTCCTCGATTCAAAAGTTCCACAATAACGATGTTGTGCTACATGACCATAAACAAACATACCTAATGGAGGCAGGATACGCCAATGATGCTTCTAGTTAGTTGCTCATCGACTTCTTTCCTCCAGTCGGTGCAACGCCAATCAACATCCTGGGATCTACCATCAGAAGCAGCTTTGCGATTTTCAGATGTTCGATGAAATGGCCCTCAATCAGATCGGACCGCCAGATTGATGAGATCGAAGATAAGATAATAGGTATTTTAATTGAGCCATTTAGTTAATCTGCCGAGAAAATTTCGATCGGTCCATTGTGAAGCAACACTTACTTGTTTAATGGAAATATGCTGCGTGAGGCTCTTGGGAAACAGTCATGCTTCTTATTTATACCAACTAATAGGAATAGTTTGTGTAACCGTAATTCACGCGTTACGAGAGCAGCGGACATACAACCAAGGCTCCACTCTAATTTCACTCAACTTCGAAGCTCAGAACTAATTAAAACGAGGCACAATTAACTCGCTTAAGGAGTTACACCCGAGGAAATGATAACAAATCTGATTACACCCGAAAGTTGGTGAACCCTGTTACTTTCTCGTAAGAAAAAACTAGATTGCATTCAGTGATGGGGCTTTCTGGACCACTTTGTTTGCACCACTCGTGCAATACGAAGGTAGTGATGCTCAGACGAAAAAATATATGGCCAGTTGAAAGATAAAGTTTTTAAAACAAACACTATCTCCTGATGATGCTAAAACTAAAATTATTTGACCGTGAAACTGTATTCAACCAACGCACGGTGGTGCGGCGTTGAAGTACGAGGAAAAAAAGTTGCTGAAATTAAATGATGGTGAGCCAGCATGATTTGAACTTTGCTATCTTTTGGCCAGCTTCGAAGATGTGGAGGAATGAAGAGATTGCGATACGTAGAAGGATAAGCGCGCGCAATTAACCATCAGAACAAACATCGTTGAACCGGGAAAACTGAATCTTAATGATTGTTTCCATTCCGCGATCAATGTAGTGGGTGTTGATATAAAATATTTTGTTTTCCAGTTTTATTTCATTCATATACTTGAATTAATCGAGTACTTTAGAACACCTCTACTTGGAAAAATAATTTACTTCAATCATAAAGCATATTAAACTTAGTTTCGTTGAAAAAATGGCATGAAATTAAATAATCACGGATAAAGATATCTATAAAAATAAGTATTTGGAGCTTAATTCTATTCCGACTGAACTACTACTGTAAGTCGTCTGACTTGCTTTCCCGAAAACAACTCAACTCCATTAGAGATTATATTCCGGCTGAAACGGCGATCACAGACCACGCATGCCTTCAAAAACAATAAATTCCCACTTACAAAGTTGCCCAACAAGTTGGTGTTATATCCACAAACAGTTCCTAAATCATAACCCAACGCCAACTCGCCCCCTATCGTTGTCGCCGGCGGCCGGACGAACGCATGCATCCTAACGGAAGATTGAACCCCTCAGAGCAGAAGTCATAAAGCCTTCGCCTTTGCTGCTCGTCGCCGCATTCTAACGTGCCAATCTCCACCAGGAAATCGGCCCCAGCTGCGATGCGGTCAAAACCAAAAGGGACACCAGCATAAATCAGACCAGTTTGGGACAACGACGCTTCGCACGTTCCTCGACTGTTGGCTGGGAGCAGAATAGTACCGCCGAGAGTCAAATATCTATAATCACGGAAGCGAAAGAAAGACGAGTTCATGCACAGCTCATCGACAACTGAAACAGTGACGACGACTGCGGTGATGATGACGACGATACCACACGATAACAGGCTGTTAAAAGAGAAGGGGAGGCATTCCCTCCCAATGTAATTCAAATGAATATAGTGGGCGGAATTTGGACAAAACCAATTTTATATTAAAAATAAAGAATCTTTTCGAATATTCAGGTCTTCCACCAGTAATATTTAGATTTTATGGAAGTCAAGTACATACAAATTTTCAAGACCGTTATAAAATTAAAAATGCTACTTGAGAAGTTATAGAGCTAAAAAGATTCAAGACACATTCTGCAAGGAATCGAAATGAACCCGCAAGGATTCGAAACGAGTCCCTCAAGGATTCAAAACAAATCCCGCAAGGATTCGAACCGAATCGCAGAACTTGAACCGAATCCTGCCAGGATTCAAACGAATCCGCCAGGATTCGAAAGAATCCGCCAGGATTCAAACGAATCCCGCGAATCGAATCGAATCCCGCAAGGATTCGAATCGAATCCCGCAAGGATCAGACCCTGAATCGCAAGGATTCGAACCGAACTGCAAGGATTCGAATCGAATCCCGCAAGGATTCGAATCGAATCCCGCAAGGATCTCGAACCGAATCCCGCAGATTCGAAACGAATCCGCGATTGAACCGAACTCGCAAGGATTGAACCGAATCCGCAGGATCTCGAACCGAATCCCGCAAGGATTCGAACCGAACTCGCAAGGATTCAAACGATCCCGCAGATTCGAACCGAATCCCGCATGATTCGAACCGAATCCCGCAAGGATCTTGACAACGATCCCGCAAGGATTCGAACCGAATCCCGCAAGGATTCGAACCGAGATCCCGCAGGATTCAACCGAATCCCGCAGGATCGAACCGAATTCCAGATCAACCGAATCGCAGGATCGACAATCCGCAAGGATTCGAACGAATCCGCAAGGATTCAAACGAATCCCGCAGGATTGAACCGAATCCGCAAGGATTCAAAACGAATCCCGCCAGGATTCAAACGAACTCTGCCAGGATTCAAAACGAATCCCGCCAGGATTCAAAACGCAGATCGCCAGTCAACGAATCGCCAGATTCTAAACGAATCCCGCCAGATTCTAAACGAACTCGCCAGATTCTAACGAACTGCCAGGATTCGTACGAATCTCCCAGAATTCGAGAACCTCGCAGGATTCGAAACGAATCCCGCCAGGATTCGGAAACGCATTCCGCCAGATTCAAAATGTCCCGCCAGATTCGAAATGAATCCCGCCAGGATTCGAAAACGAATCCCGCCAGGATTCGAAGCAGATCGCCAGGATTCGAACGAATCCCGCCAGGATTCGGAAACAACGCAGCGATTCGAAACGAATCTCGCAGGGTTCGAAACGAATCCTGCAAGGGTTCGAAACGAATCCTGCAAGGATTTGATCCAAATCCCGCAAGGATTCGAAACGAATCCCGCAAGGTTTCGAACCGAATGCCTCAAGGATTCGAACCATTCCGCAGATTCACGAATTCAAGGATTCGAACTAATCGCAGGATTCGAACCGAATCCGTAAGGATTCGAACCGAACCTGCGATTCGAACCGAATCCCGCAAGATTCGAACCGAGATCCCGCAAGGATTCAACCGAACTCCAAGATCTGAACCGAATCCGCAAGGATTCGAACCGATCCGCAAGGATCGAACCGAACTCGCAAGGATTCGAACCGAATCCCGCAAGGATTCGAACGGAATCCCGCAAGGATTCGAACCGAATCCTGCAAGGATTCGAACCGAATCTTGCAAGGATTCGAACCGAATCTCGCAAGGATTCGAACCGAATCTCGCAAGGTTCGAACCGGATCCCACATATGCAATCTTGAAAGGATTCGATTCCGCACGGATTCGAACTGAATACCGAAAGGATTCGAACCGAATCCCGCAATGATTCGAATCGAATCCCGCAATACGTAACCGAACGGTGATGGAATGAGTATCCATAAATATTATCAAAAGTCTAAAGAGTTGATTCAAAATATAAAACATTAGCGAAGCAAAATACCACATATAAAGCTAACTGCAATTTTTGTCTGAGCATAACTGCAGCAATTAATCTTTTATTGATGAAGATGGCCTTGCTGCATTCTATATCCGGCTGAAAGGCACATATTTCGGACATGTTCAAGCGGCCCTGCCTGAAAGACATAGAGGATGCTTACGCATTTTCTCTGCAAGTTTAAATCTCAAGAAATTCTCAGCCAGTTCTCTTTCAGACAGATCGAGACAAACCACCTTTAAACACGACAATACTTCAAAAAGCGATCAAAGAAACTAGTTCAAAACCTTCATTTCAGCCACAGTTACAAGGTGAAAATTCAAAGGTATTTCAACCTAGGGCAATCTTCTTCTGATGGAAATAGAGACCCATCTCCTCAAAAGCAGATTAACGTTGAATAGAAAGTTAATCAATAATACGGAACTAGAATCATCGGATCATGATTGTTCTGAAGACGATGATGAAGAGGGAAGTTGTTGAGGTGAAACGTAAATTTTTGCACAGCAACGGCATCCACAAACCCCAAATAAAACAAGATTTTGATTTTCTACCTTACATTCTAGTTCAGGATAAAGTTAATGACAAATGCCAACAAAAATATAATTAGAGCCTGTATTATCCCCACTATAAAACTAAGAGCACATCTACCGTAAAAAACATATTCGGAACGCAAGTTATTAATAAAAAGGAAAATACAATCTTCTAGGGTCCAAATTATTCCAGTGCAAACGTATCATGAACTGAAATTTCATGATTTCTTCGATGGTATTTTTAGGTACAGAGTTTATGCGTATCCCCAAACAAACACATTCATTGATTTCAATAGATGAACAAAATTTCAATCAACAAAGTAGATATCCCTTTTAAGAAATACTATCCAGCAAGAAAATATCATTGTTATACGGTTACTGTGGAAACTGATAAAAACGGCGACTGGTTTGTGCCTTCCTTTCAGAAAATCGCAAAAGGCAACGTTATTCAACCTGGACTGTAATCTTCCATTGATAATAAAAGCACCATAAAGATTATTTCCAAAGATAAAAAGGCACCTGAGCTACCCAAACTTAAATTGAAAGTCAATAATTTCGAAACGTTAATCCCAATTCCAATAGATTCAAATGAAGCCCCCGATAAGGATACAATAGAAAGTTTAATTAGAACAGGGCATTTTATCAAGGCTAGAAAAAGACAACTCATTGACTGACATTGATTGTAAGGAACCATAGAGTTTTGCTTAGGAATAACGAGAAGCTAACCTCCACGACAATAGTTAAACACAAAATTGTTACAAAGATGACAACCCGGTTTATACAAAAACGTATCGATACCCACACCATTTTAGAACCGATGTAGAAACTCAAATTAAAAGAAATGCTTGATTGTGGGATTATTACTCCATCTACCAGTCCTTATTCATCACCAATTTGGGTTGTTCCCAAAAAGAAGGATGCTTCGGGAAAACAGAAAATTCGAGTTGTTATCGATTACAGGAAAATTAATGAAAAAACAATCAATGACAAATTCCCCATGCCAGAAATTGAAGATATTCTAGATAATCTCGGGAAATCTCAATACTTTACAACGCTAGACCTTAAATCTGGTTTTCACCAGATCGAAATGGATCTAAAAGATCGTGCGAAAACTGCATTTTCTACACCCAAGGACATTTTGAATTTACCAGAATGCCCTTTGGTCTAAAAACGCCCCAGCCACATTTCAAGGGCTATGAACAATATCCTATCTAACTATATAGGTTCAATCTGCTACGTCTATCTTGATGATATTATTATCATCGGGCATAGCCTCGAAAACCATTTAGGAAATGTATGCAAAGTATTAGAACGACTCGCTCAGTTTAACCTTAAAATTCAGTTAGACAAATGTGAATTTCTACGAACGGAATTTCTAGGACACATTGTAACACCCGAAGGAGTTAAACCCAACCCTGATAAAATCCAGCAGATTCTTGATTGGAAAATTCCGAAAAATGAGAAAGAGATAAGACAGTTCTTAGCATTATCTGGTTACTACCGTCGTTTTATTAAGGACTACTCTAAAATAGCTAAACCAATAACCAAATTCTTGAAAAAAGATATACCCGTAAACATAGAAGATCCGGAATACGTTGCATCATTCTCAAAATTGAAACAAACCATAGCTTCAGACCAAATCCTCGCATACCCAGATTTCGAACTCCCCTTTATTTTAACCACGGACGCTAGCGACCATGCAGTGGGAGCAGTGCTGTCCCAAATACAGGACAAAATAGAACGACCCATCGCCTTCGCAAGTACGGACACTCAATAAAGCGGAGACGAACTATTCAACTATAGAAAAGAAGCACTCGCTATCACATGGGCTATCAGAAAGTACAAATCATATTTACACGGAAACCAATTCAAACTATTTACCGATCATAACAAGCCAGCTTGTGTTTATCAAAACTTCGACAAAAAAACAATAGAATATTAAATTGGAGACTTGAACTAGAGAATTATCAATACACAGTGGAATATAAACAAGGAAAAACGAACGTTGTGGCAGACGCTCTTAGCCGCAAAACTGACGACTCCACTGAAATTAACGCGAACATAGACGAAGGAAGACCTGAAATGTTACAGACTGATACATCAGACGACGACGAAATGAGACAACCTAATGACATTTCGGATAATAGATCTGAAGACTTGGAAACTATTCATTCCGCTGACACCTCCGACGACTACTTCATTAAATCAACTGAACGACCAATAAACTATTACAGAAATCAAATAATATTTCGCACATCAAGATTGAACATAGAAGCAACAGAATCACCCTTTACGAATTATAGAAGAGCGACTATAAGTATGGAAAACTACAACGAGACTTCAATGACAGCATACATAAAAAAATACCACAATGGAAAACAGACTGCAATCCTCGCCCCTGAAAACCTTATCCAACAAGGAAACCAATGGACAGAGTTCACATGGATATTTTTTCAATTAACTCATATAATTTTATATCAATGGTCGATTCTTTTTCCAAATTTGCGCAAATGATCCCTATGGACACTAAGAACCCTAATAGACGTGAGAAACGCCCTCACCGAGTTTTTGGTCACTACGGAGTACCAGCACAAATTATTACAGATCATGAAACAACATTCCGATCCATTCAACTTAAGAATTTCTTAAGTAACCTTGGAGTTTCTCTTGCCTATGCTTCATCTTCAGAAAGCAATGGACAAGTTGAAAAAACACACTCGACCATAATAGAAATTTATAATACAAACAAACACAAATTTCCCGAAATGAACACACGAGAACTAATCTCAATTTGTATTTCTTTATATAATTCCAGCGTGCACTCGGCAACACAGTTCACACCGAACGAGGTTCTTTTTAATCAACGGAATCAAATTGACCCACAAGATATTTTTAGAGAGGCCCAAGAATTTTTTTCAAAAGTAAAACAAAACATAGAAAAAGCTAGAAATATTCAAGCAAAAAGTAATTCTCATAAAGAAGACCCACCGATAGTCGAAGAAGGCCAAAGAGTGTTCGTTAGACCCAATATTAGGAAAAAGCTAGATCCTAGAGCAGTCCCTACAGCAGCAAAACAAATTAAAGAGAAACTTTCGAAAATACTAAAGGAATAAAAAGACATAAGAGTAAAATTAAACGAATGAAATGAAATTGTTCACGATATTATTGCTTATATCAATCAAACGGGTACTAGGCCAATATTTAGAAATTACCAATCTTCACCATAATCCATTACTCATGCTAAAAGAACAAAATTGCTATATTCAAACAGGGATTATTAAAATTTTGCACCCAATAAACTTGACAATGTTAGAAATTAATGTTGCTTTGTTTTTAGAGTTTTCAAGAAAAATCGATCAAGATTTACCTATGTCAAACCTCATCTTGCGAAAAAGTAGACAGCTAGCTGATAATTTATATAAATTCAAACCCGCCACAACAAATAGGCATCAAAGATGGGACAGCATTGGCAAAGGCTGGAAATGGCTCAGGTGGAACCCCAGACGCAGATGATCTGCGTATAATCAACAGTACATTCAACGCCCTAGTCGACCAGTCCAACGAACAGATCAAAATTAACCGAGTTATCAACGAAAGGATTTCGAAGATAACTAACACCGTCAATCAACTCACATCAGTGAACAACATCCTTCTTAAGGAGACCGACGCTATCACCCTACTTTTATCCTTGGATACGATGAACAACATCCTCGAGGAGATTGAAGACGCCATCTTGAGGGCTCGTGTCGTGTCTTTCTCATCGAAACGATTATCAACAAACAAGGGATAACGACTGACTTTCCAGAGGAAGCATTAAGCTATACAAAACCCAAAATAGTTAGTAAATCTGATACTCTGGTTTACATCCTGGAAGTTCCAAAAACCAGTAACAATTGTGAGATAATTCGAATCATCCCACTAGCCGTTAACAACACATTCATAACAGATACACCCAACTATATCGTGAAGTCGCAGAAGAAGCTCTACACTACCATTCATCCTGAAAACATAATCCAACAATTCCACGACATTCAACCTTTCTCAGATGTATGCCTGTTCCCAATCATAATGGGATTGGAAAGCCACTGTTCAGTACTATGGACAAATTCTACAGATGTTATAGGCCCTACCGGGAAACAAGGTACTTATTAGAAACGGGAAAGATGAACACATCAGATCAAACTGTGGACCCCCATAATAGAAACCTAACAGGGAAATTTTCTACTGCATTTTCAAAACTGCACTATCATTATTGCAAACAATACCTTCACTTCAGAGGAAACATTCATCAATACAGTTCAACTAACAGGAATATTCCCGAACTTATCGATCAACAGGAAACTAATCCAGAAGCAAAACTTATCAAGTCTGAGTCTGGAAACTTCAAACAATCGACATCGAATTGACCACATACAACTACAACAATTCGAACACAAGAAATGGTTCTATGGACTCTTCGGCGGTTTTTCAACCACCGCAATAATTCTTATAACAATAGCGATTCTCTGTTTCCGCAGGAAAAAAGTCATTTTTACTATCAAATATCCCAGGACAACCAGAATCCCCAAGAAAGCGCAAGGAGTTTTTCCCCAATCGAACGAGGACGTTCGATCTTACCCCCCGGAGGAATTACGTGATGGCCCACCCGACACCGACCAACCAGCAACGACCAAACCGATAGATCAGCAATAAAGGAGTCAGACCACACGAGCAAAGTCCAATGACCAGCGACCCAGATGTGATATGCCCCATCAGCAGTTTTAGTATACAAATAGCCGGGTCGAACCCCCGATCAACCTCTTTTTAGTTCAGGTACTTGAGGTAATAGGTAGTTTGTAAGAAGTGTTGAGATGTTATCAAGTGAAAATCGATAGAATAAAATATTTTTTTTAATGAAACGTTGAGTGTAAACTCATTATTATATACCAAAGAGGGGACACACAACTTGTTTATTTTTCAATAACTGCCTCCATTACGGAGGTTGATCTACAGACCTTGACTCTGTGGAGTTCGTAAACTTCCTGAAGCCCACGACAACAACAAGAACTACTTGGAATACAAACATATACCAAGAAGGGGTTACACAACTTGTTTATTATCAACTAACTGTCTTCATTACGAAGGTTGATCATTAGACCTTGACTCTATGTAGTTCGTAGACTACCTGGCATCAATAACATCATCAAGATTTACTTGAAATACAAATATATACCTAGAAGAGGTCGCACAACTTGTTTATTCTTCAATATCTGCCTCCATTACGGAGGTTGATCCACAGACCTTGACTCTGTGGAGTTCGTAGACTACCTGAAGCCTACGACAACAACAAGAACTACTTGGAATACAAACATATACCAAGAAGGGGTTACACAACTTTTTTGTTCTCCAATAACTGTCTCCGTTACGGAGGTTGATCCACAGACCTTGACTCTATGGAGTTGGTAAACTTCCTGGAGCCCATGAGAACAACAAGAACTACAAGGAATACAAACATATACCCAGAAGGGGTCACACAATTTGTTTATTCTAAAATAACTGCCTCCATTACGGAGGTTGATCCACAGACCTTGACTCTATGGAGTTCGTATACTACGTGACATCAATGACAACATCAAGATCTACTTGAAATACAAATATATACCTAGCAGGGGTTGCACAATAACTGCCTCCATTACGGAGGTTGATCCACAGACCTTGACTCTATGGAGTTCGTATACTACGTGACATCAACGACAACAACAAGAGTTACTTGGAATACAAACATATACCAAGAAGGGGTTACACAACTTGTTTATTCTCCAATAACTGTCTCCGTTACGAGGGTTCATCCACTCTATGGAGTTGGTAAACTTCCTGGAGCCCACGACAACAACAAGAACTACTAGGAATACAAACATATACCCAGAAGGGGTCGCACAACTTGTTTATTTTTCAATAACTGCCTCCGTTACGAAGGTTGATCCACAGACCCTGACTCTGTGGAGTTCGTAGACTTCCTGGAGCCCACGACAACAACAAGAACTATTGGAATACAAACATATACCAAGAAGGGGTCACACAACTTGTTTATTCTTCAATAACTGTCTCCATTATGAAGGTTGATCAACAGATCTTGACTGTGTGGAGTTCGTAGATCATGACAACAGCTAATACCACTTCGCATGCAAGCCTATATTTTGTTTCTAGAACATCCGTAGTACTTAGATCATCTCAAAACAACCTCCGAAACTAATCCAAATTTGCCTCATATAAATGCTTGAAACTTTTTTTACGCTACTATAGGGCGTAAAAAGAGGAAGCGTTATTTCGAATTTAGAGCGTAAAAAGAGGGAGCGTAAAAGGAGGAAGCGTAAAAAGAGGTTTTACAGTACGACCTATTCGACTCAAGAAAGTTGAACTCTGGAGTCTTTGGATGGTTCAAAGATCCCATTGGACATAGTTTGTTTAATGAAATGAAAATCTAAAGTAAGATTTAATGTTCGGAGTCGGACCTAGTCGGATTAAAGAATCTAAACCTGGCGTAGCTAGGTCGGTGGTTTGACAAATGAACTTAGTTGGGTCAATTCATACCGAATCTTAAGTGAAATGGCTTTTAGACCTTGTTGGATCAAATGGATTGATAGGTTGGTGGCCGAAATCACCATAGAATCCATTCGGATAACGGAGAATCCAACTCTGGGATTGGGTCTGTTGTTGGTTAGGAGGCACTTATGCACATAGTTGAGTCATCAAAATCCGGGATTGATTAAAATATATTAGAAGAATCCGCAATAAACAGTAATATTCTTCTGCAATCAATTAATGCCCCATTCACAATTCTTGCAATAGAAATATCAAGAGTTACCGAAATCCCTTGATGCAGATGCCGGTGAAAATCTATATTATTCTGACTACATGGAGTGTTCCTTATTTAAACGAAGAAATTTATCTTATTTCTACACAAACCCATACCAGGACTTCCAGGTATCAGTCGTAGGACCAAAAGGGCATTTGAAATTCGTTCAATCGATTGGTAATAGATGTAGTCCTTGAAGGGATCCCCATGAAATAAATTTTATTTCTTCATTCATTCCTCACTGCTGTTAAATATAACGGTTGCGGACGTCCTTCAGTGACTATAATCTTCTTCTTCTTCTATGGCTCTACATTCCAACTGGAACTTGGCCTGCTTTTCAATTTAGTATTATATTAGCATTTCCTCAGTTTTTAATTGAAAGCTTTTCTATGCCAGCTATTGCATTAGTATGTATCTTGTGTGGCAAGTACAATGGATACACTATGCCCAGGGTGTCGAGAATGTTTCCAACCCGAAAACATCCTAGACCGGACCGAGAATCGAACTCCCCATCTCCGGATTGCCAATCCTACGCCTTTGCTCGCAAGACTACTGGAGACCCCATAACCGTAATATTAACCAAAAATTTTATCAATCACAATGTGGATCGAACTTTATGATTTTCAAATAGCTTTTTAAATACTCTCCGATTTTTTTCTAATTCAATTGGCAGATCTCGAAGGTCCCTTAAGGTCTGAGGGAAGGGTTTTCCATTAAAAAAACACGTGGTAGCACTCTCTGAGAGAGAAAATTGCCCAATTCAGCCCGCCAGAATGACGCTGTCAGTGTCGCCAAAATTATTTCATCATTATGCTGTTCACAATTCTCGCTTAACTTTTCAAAAGGACCTAAGTAACATTTTTTTCATGATTTATTTTGAATATTGCAATCAACAGACCAATATGGATTTATTTGATTGCAGTACTCAAATTAAATCATGAAAAAAATGTTACTTAGGTCCTTTTGAAAAGTTAAGCGAGAATTGCTTGAGAATCTGCCGTAAACGTAGAACAAAAGGAATTGGCAACAATGGGGAAGAAATTTATCACTCATGCAGTGGTTCGGCGAGAGAACAACAGCAGCGCCGACCAATCACGCAATGAGGAAATCAAAATAAACAAACTCCAGCTGGTTTTGGAAAATGAAAACATGAGCCGTTTCTACAACAACATTAGAAAATATCGCGGGAGGATTTCTGTACAAGGTTTCCACACACGATTTGAAAAGTAAATATTTGGGTGATAACAGTGGTGCTGGTGTAATGAAAACAAATAAGACAAATAAGACAAAAAAGACAAATAAGTCAAATACGACAAATGAGGCAAATAAGGAAAATAAAACAAATTAAACAAATAAGACAAATAAGATAGATAAGACTAAGAAGAAAAATAAAGTAAGTTCATCCAGGAATTCCTTCGAAAGTTCCTCCAGGGATTCGTTCGGAAGTTCCTCCAGCAATTCCTTCGGAAGTTCCTCCAGCAATTCCTTCGGAAGTTTCTCCAGGAATTCCTCTGGAAGCTCCTCCAGCAATTCCTACGGAAGTTCCTCCAGGAATTCCTTCAAAAGTTTCTCCAGGAATTCCTTCGAAAGTTTCGTCAGGAATTCCTAAGAAAGTTCCTCCATGAATTCCTCTGGAAGTTCCTCCAGGAATTCCTCCGGAAGTTCCTCCAGGAATTCCTCCGGAAGTTCCTCCAGGAATTCCTCCGGAAGTTCCTCCAGGAATTCCTCCGGAAGTTCCTCCAGGAATTCCTCCGGAAGTTCCTCCAGGAATTCCTCCGGAAGTTCCTCCAGGAATTCCTCCGGAAGTTCCTCCAGGAATTCCTCCGGAAGTTCCTCCAGGAATTCCTCCGGAAGCTCCTCCAGGAATTCCTCCGGAAGTTCCTCCAGAAATTCCTCCGGAAGTTCCTCCAGGAATTCCTTCGGAAGTTCCTCCAGGAATTCCTCCGGAAGTTCCTCCAGGAATTCCTCCGGAAGTTCCTCCAGGAATTCCTCCGGAAGTTCCTCCAGGAATTCCTCCGGAAGTTCCTCCAGGAATTCCTCCGGAAGTTCCTCCAGGAATTCCTCCGGAAGTTCCTCCAGGAATTCCTCCGGAAGTTCCTCCAGGAATTCCTCCGGAAGTTCCTCCAGGAATTCCTCCGGAAGTTCCTCCAGGAATTCGAAGTTCCTCCAGGAATTCCTCCGGAAGTTCCTCCAGGAATTCCTCCGGAAGTTCCTCCAGGAATTCCTCCGGAAGTTCCTCCAGGAATTCCTCCGGAAGTTCCTCCAGGAATTCCTCCGGAAGTTCCTCCAGGAATTCCTCCGGAAGTTCCTCCAGGAATTCCTCCGGAAGTTCCTCCAGGAATTCCTCCGGAAGTTCCTCCAGGAATTCCTCCGGAAGTTCCTCCAGGAATTCCTCCGGAAGTTCCTCCAGGAATTCCTCCGGAAGTTCCTCCAGGAATTCCTCCGGAAGTTCCTCCAGGAATTCCTCCGGACGTTCCTCCAGGAATTCCTCCGGAAGTTCCTCCAGGAATTCCTCGGAAGTTCCTCCAGGAATTCCTCCGAAGTTCCTCCAGGAATTCCTCCGGGAGCTCCTCCTGGAATTCCGTCGGGAGTTCCTCCAGGACTTCCTCCGGAAGTTCCTCCAGGAAGTCCTCCTGAAGTTCCTCCAGGAATTCCTCCGGAAGTTCCTCCAGGAATTCCTCCGGAAGTTCCTCCAGGAATTCCTCCGGAAGTTCCTCCAGGAATTCCTCCGAAGTTCCTCCAGGAATTCCTCCGGAAGTTCCTCCAGGAATTCCTCCGAAGTTCCTCCAGGAATTCCTCCGGAAGTTCCTCCAGGAATTCCTCCGGAAGTTCCTCCAGGAATTCCTCCGGAAGTTCCTCCAGGAATTCCTCCGGAAGTTCCTCCAGGAATTCCTCCGAAGTTCCTCCAGGAATTCCTCCGGAAGTTCCTCCAGGAATTCCTCCGGAAGTTCCTCCAGGAATTCCTCCGGAAGTTCCTCCAGGAATTCCTCCGGAAGTTCCTCCAGGAATTCCTCCGGAAGTTCCTCCAGGAATTCCTCCGGAAGTTCCTCCAGGAATTCCTCCGAAGTTCCTCCAGGAATTCCTCCGGAAGTTCCTCCAGGAATTCCTCC
The DNA here is from genome assembly GCF_024139115.2 of Armigeres subalbatus. Classification (NCBI taxonomy): domain Eukaryota; kingdom Metazoa; phylum Arthropoda; class Insecta; order Diptera; family Culicidae; genus Armigeres; species Armigeres subalbatus. Next base: position 352,015,564 of record NC_085140.1, on the reverse strand, counting down.
GAAGTTCCTCCAGGAATTCCTCCGGAAGTTCCTCCAGGAATTCCTCCGAAGTTCCTCCAGGAATTCCTCCGAAGTTCCTCCAGGAATTCCTCGGAAGTTCCTCCAGGAATTCCTCCGGAAGTTCCTCCAGGAATTCCTCCGGAAGTTCCTCCAGGAATTCCTCCGGAAGTTCCTCCAGGAATTCCTCCGGAAGTTCCTCCAGGAATTCCTCCGGAAGTTCCTCCAGGAATTCCTCCGGAAGTTCCTCCAGGAATTCCTCCGGAAGTTCCTCCAGGAATTCCTCCGAAGTTCCTCCAGGAATTCCTCCGGAAGTTCCTCCAGGAATTCCTCCGGAAGTTCCTCCAGGAATTCCTCCGAAGTTCCTCCAGGAATTCCTCCGAAGTTCCTCCAGGAATTCCTCCGGAAGTTCCTCCAGGAATTCCTCCGGAAGTTCCTCCAGGAATTCCTCCGGAAGTTCCTCCAGGAATTCCTCCGGAAGTTCCTCCAGGAATTCCTCCGGAAGTTCCTCCAGGAATTCCTCCGAAGTTCCTCCAGGAATTCCTCCGGAAGTTCCTCCAGGAATTCCTCCGGAAGTTCCTCCAGGAATTCCTCCGGAAGTTCCTCCAGGAATTCCTCCGGAAGTTCCTCCAGGAATTCCTCCGGAAGTTCCTCCAGGAATTCCTCCGGAAGTTCCTCCAGGAATTCCTCCGGAAGTTCCTCCAGGAATTCCTCCGGAAGTTCCTCCAGGAATTCCTCCGGAAGTTCCTCCAGGAATTCCTCCGGAAGTTCCTCCAGGAATTCCTCCGGAAGTTCCTCCAGGAATTCCTCCGGAAGTTCCTCCAGGAATTCCTCCGGAAGTTCCTCCAGGAATTCCTCCGGAAGTTCCTCCAGGAATTCCTCCGGAAGTTCCTCCAGGAATTCCTCCGGAAGTTCCTCCAGGAATTCCTCCGGAAGTTCCTCCAGGAATTCCTCCGGAAGTTCCTCCAGGAATTCCTCCGGAAGTTCCTCCAGGAATTCCTCCGGAAGTTCCTCCAGGAATTCCTCCGGAAGTTCCTCCAGGAATTCCTCCGGAAGTTCCTCCAGGAATTCCTCCGGAAGTTCCTCCAGGAATTCCTCCGAAGTTCCTCCAGGAATTCCTCCGGAAGTTCCTCCAGGAATTCCTCCGGAAGTTCCTCCAGGAATTCCTCCGGAAGTTCCTCCAGGAATTCTTCCGAAGTTCCTCCAGGAATTCCTCCGGAAGTTCCTCCAGGAATTCCTCCGAAGTTCCTCCAGGAATTCCTCCGGAAGTTCCTCCAGGAATTCCTCCGGAAGTTCCTCCAGGAATTCCTTCGGAAGTTCCTCCAGGAATTCCTCCGGAAGTTCCTTCCAGGAATTCCTCCGAAGTTCCTCCAGGAATTCCTCCGGAAGTTCCTCCAGGAATTCCTCCGGAAGTTCCTCCAGGAATTCCTCCGGAAGTTCCTCCAGGAATTCCTCCGGAAGTTCCTCCAGGAATTCCTCCGGAAGTTCCTCCAGGAATTCCTCCGGAAGTTCCTCCAGGAATTCCTCCGGAAGTTCCTCCAGGAATTCCTCCGGAAGTTCCTCCAGGAATTCCTCCGGAAGTTCCTCCAGGAATTCCTCCGGAAGTTCCTCCAGGAATTCCTCCGACGTCCGTCCTCGAATCTCTCCGGCAGCTCCTCCAGGAATTCCTCCTGAAGTTCCTCCAGGAATTCCTCCGGAAGTTCCTCCAGGAATTCCTCCGAAGTTCCTCCAGGAATTCCTCCGAAGTTCCTCCAGGAATTCCTCCGGAAGTTCCTCCAGGAATTCCTCCGGAAGTTCCTCCAGGAATTCCTCCGGAAGTTCCTCCAGGAATTCCTCCGGAAGTTCCTCCAGGAATTCCTCCGGAAGTTCCTCCAGGAATTCCTCCGGAAGTTCCTCCAGGAATTCCTCCGGAAGTTCCTCCAGGAATTCCTCCGAAGTTCCTCCAGGAATTCCTCCGGAAGTTCCTCCAGGAATTCCTCCGGAAGTTCCTCCAGGAATTCCTCCGGAAGTTCCTCCAGGAATTCCTCCGGAAGTTCCTCCAGGAATTCCTCCGGAAGTTCCTCCAGGAATTCCTCCGGAAGTTCCTCCAGGAATTCCTCCGGAAGTTCCTCCAGGAATTCCTCCGGAAGTTCCTCCAGGAATTCCTCCGAAGTTCCTCCAGGAATTCCTCCGGAAGTTCCTCCAGGAATTCCTCCGGAAGTTCCTCCAGGAATTCCTCCGAAGTTCCTCCAGGAATTCCTCCGGAAGTTCCTCCAGGAATTCCTCCGGAAGTTCCTCCAGGAATTCCTCCGGAAGTTCCTCCAGGAATTCCTCCGGAAGTTCCTCCAGGAATTCCTCCGGAAGTTCCTCCAGGAATTCCTCCGGAAGTTCCTCCAGGAATTCCTCCTGGAAGTTCCTCCAGGAATTCCTCCTGGAAGTTCCTCCAGGAATTCCTCCTGGAAGTTCCTCCAGGAATTCCTCCTGGAAGTTCCTCCAGGAATTCCTCCGGAAGTTCCTCCAGGAATTCCTCCGGAAGTTCCTCCAGGAATTCCTCCGGAAGTTCCTCCAGGAATTCCTCCGGAAGTTCCTCCAGGAATTCCTCCGGAAGTTCCTCCAGGAATTCCTCCGGAAGTTCCTCCAGGAATTCCTCCGGAAGTTCCTCCAGGAATTCCTCCGGAAGTTCCTCCAGGAATATCCTCCGGAAGTTCCTCCAGGAATTCCTCCGGAAGTTCCTCCTGGAATTCCTCCAGGACTTTCTCCGGAAGTTCCTCCAGGAATATCCTCCGGAAGTTCCTCCGGGAATTTCTCCGGAAGTTCCTCCAGGAATTCCTCCGGAAGTTCCTCCAGGAATTCCTCCGGAAGTTCCTCCAGGAATTCCTCCGGAAGTTCCTCCAGGAATTCCTCCGGAAGTTCCTCCAGGAATTCCTCGGAGTTCCTCCAGGAATTCCTCCGGAAGTTCCTCCAGGAATTCCTCCGGAAGTTCCTCCAGGAATTCCTCCGGAAGTTCCTCCAGGAATTCTCCGAAGTTCCTCCAGGAATTCCTCCGGAAGTTCCTCAGGAATTCCCTCGGAAGTTCCTCCAGGAATTCCTCCGGAAGTTCCTCCAGGAATTCCTCCAGTTCCTCTAGAATTTCTCCGGAAGTCCTTCCGGGAATTTCTCCGGAAAATCCTCCAGGAATTTCTCCGGAAGTTCCTCCGGGAATTTCTCCGGAAGTTCCTCCGGGAATTCCCGAAGGAACTTCCGGAGGAATTCCCGAAAAAACTTCCGGAGGAATTCCCGAAGGAACTTCCGGAGGCATTCCCGAAGGAACTTTCGGAGGGATTTCCAAAGGAACTTCCGGAGGAATTCCCGAAGGAACTCCCGGAGGAATTCCCGAAGGAACTTCCGGAGAAATTCCCGAAGGAACTTCCGGAGGAATTCCCGAAGAAAATTCCGGAGTAATTGCCGAAGGAACTTCCAGAGGAATTCTCGAAGGAACTTCCGGAGGAATTCCCGAAGGAACTCCTGGAGGAACTTCCGAAGGAGCTCCTGGAAGAACTTCCGAAGGAACTCCTGGAAGAACTTCTGGAGAAACTTCCAAAGGAATTTCTGGATAAACTTCCGAAAGAATTCCTGGGGGAACTCCGAAGGAATTCCTGTAGGAACGCCCGAAGTAATTCCTGGAGGAACTTCCGGAGGAATTCCTGGAGGAACTTCCGAAGGAATTCCTGGATGAACTTCCGGAGAAATTCCTGGAGGAACTTCCGAAGGAATTCCTGGAGAAACTTCCGAAGGAATTTCTGGAGAAACTTCTGAAGGAATTCCTGGAAGAACTTCCGAAGGAATTTCTGCAGTAACTTCCGAAAGAATTTCTGGAGGAACTTCTGAAGGAATTCCTGGAAGAACTTCCGAAGGAATTTCTGCAGTAACTTCCGAAAGAATTTCTGGAGGATCTTCCGAAATAATTTCTTGATAAACTTGCGGAGAAATTCCTGGCGAAACTTCCGAAGAAATTCCTGGAAGAACTTCTGAAGGAATTCCTGGAGAAACTTCTGAAGGAATTCCTGGAGAAACTTCCGAAAGAATTCCAGGAGGAACTTCCGAAGGAATTTCAGGAGGATTTTCCGGAGGAATTAGTGGAGGAACTTCCGGAGGAATTCCAGGAGGAACTCCCGGAGGAATTCCTGGAGTAACTTCCTGAGGAATTCCTGGAGGAACTTCCGAAGGAACTGCTGGAGGAACTTCCGGAGGAATTTTTGTAGAAACTTACGGAGGAATTCCAGGAGGAATTACTGGAGGAAATTCCGGAGGAATTACTGGAGGAACTTCAGGAGGAGTTCCTTAAGGATATTCTGAAGGATTTTCCTGAGGAATTCCCGGAGGGACTTCCGGAGGAACTTCTGGAGGAACTTCTGGAGGAATACCTGGAGGGACTTCCGTAGGAATTTGTCTTGTTTATCTTATTTGTCCTATTTGTCTTAGCTGCTTTATTTGTCTTATTTCTTTTATTTTGCTTATCTGTTCTATTTGTCTTATTTGTTTCATTTATTTTCGATTTTTATCTCATCAAAATTCCTATATTTGATTTCAATTTATATATTTGGTATCCTCGTGTCCACAAATAGGAATACGCTTTTTTCTAGTGTCACGCTCGATACAAAGTTGACGGACTTTCTACCGCTCTCATCGTTCCTTTCCTGCCGTGCGCCACAATAAAATATGCTGTTGGCTGCTCTCCCGAAATGCTATCTTTTGTATGGAATTTAAAAACTTGGTTGAAGTAAAAAGGGCTTCCTGCAAAATTTATTGCGGTGACATATACGTTTGATTTCATCAAAATGATCGTTGGAAAAATTTAAAACTTTTGTCAGTTGGGTTTTGCGAAATTTGGTTCCTTTGTGCCTCAAATCATCGGAGAGAGGTACTGAGAAGCGAAAATTTCAGTTCTACAATAGTTCAGTATTTAGAGCTTAATTCAAATTTGGGAAATAGTACTTCAGTGGAATCCATAAGAGATTCGAGTGATTATTTCGGTAAAGTCTTGCACAAAAAACGAAAAATTCTAAAAAAATCAAACAGGTGAACTTCGCTGCTGTATGACATGTCTTCCAAAAAAAATAAAAATAAAAAAGTCTACGTAGACTTTTAGTATACCCCCCCCCCCGTCCCCTTTCGTAGACTAACGTAGACTTTCACGAGACCCCTCCCCCCCTCAAGAGTCTACGTGGTTTATGGACAGCCCCTAAATGGATTCATTCTCCTTTCCAACTTCACTTCCTCTTCCTTTCCCCTTTTCACTCCCTTTTCCGTCAGGTAAATGATGAGAAAGGCCAGTGGAGGCGATGGCACAAATCTCCCAAATTGGGGGGAACGTGCCTCCTGAGCCGACGTTCTGATACCTGATACCTGATATGTATATAGAGGAAGAAGATTATGTTACACAGCAGCGCGAAAATGTCTTATCTCCAATGGTATATAATTGAAAACGCAGTGTTTTTTATACATACTTAATACTTTTTATACACCAAATGCTGTTGCTCGCGGAACAGTTATTGGGCTACAAAAATGTTAAATTAAAATATAAAAAAAAAGACAATTAAATAAATACTCCGCGGAAAACAATTCCATTACATTTCTCTTCGAATCAAATGGAACTTTAATTTCATATTGTTTTGAAGTAATGTATATTTTGTTCCGTTTCGTTTTATGGACATGGACATCTCAGATTTCGTTTTGATTCGTTCCACCAAGAAAAAGTGTGTTATCGCATACCTTTACCCCTATAGGGGAGGGACGTTCAATATGCGCCCCCTAAGCAAATCTTCGAATTTAACGATGATAATGGTCGAAATTATGTACTTTCAATGTGTTAACCACTAATTTAACTTACCATCTATAATACGGAATAAAAATTTGGACGAAAAACCAATTATATTCCGAGAAAACGATTTTATTTTGAAGCGCTGCATTTTCGTGCAATTTCAAACCATGCGGGTTAAAACGCGCCTCCCCGAGGCTAAAACGCGCCTTAAAAATTAGAATGAAAAGAATGGCTCGGGAAACGAACTACAAAGAAGTACAGTTCAATTTGATAAATGTTATATAAAGAGTTGTCCTTAGTCTTTAAACTTAGACTAATGAATATTAGCATATGGTCCGTGGTTCGCCGTGCGGCGCAGCTTAGTCTTGCTGGTATGACATGACCGCTGTACGGATCTGCCATATCGATTTCCAGAATGCTGCTTCTGATCCTGCTTATGAGTTGCTCCGTATCTATGGCCTTACAATCACTTTTGTATACAATTCAGCTCAGTACACCAAAAAATGCTCACAGTTTTCGAAACATTTACAAGCCTAAAATGTTCGACCGTGTACTTTGTTTGCCATGATAATGGAATGAAAGTGTGTGTGCTACAATTCTAAGGATTAATTCACATAAAGTCATATTTCTGTGAAAGCATTATTATTCTGATAAAAAAGTATTGAAATCATTCCAATTTTTTAGTTGCCACCCGTTAAGTAAACAATAAAACTATTTTTTGTCATCTAATCTAATCTAATCTAATCGAACACAAACGCAGCCAGTACAAAGAAAGCATCCTGGAAAACTATTGAGTTAGATGACGCCCAATAATTTTTCTTGTCAATATTGAGGCTTACAGCATACCAGTGGTATGACATAAACTTCAAAGCGGCCAGGCCCACTGCGTTGTGTTTGGCGCAGAGATGATTCTTCGAGATGTATCGTGTTCAAGTAGTCACTTCAAAATGATACATATCACGAATCTACAGGGGTTGAAGGATGCGTGGACATACCGTACCATACGCACCGCGTTCTTTTTAAGTTCTTATTTTGGTAATTGTATATAAATAAATATGTAGTGAAATGAATAACATTATGATAAGAAATTATATCAAATTTTATATATATTTGTAGAGTACAACGTCAACTAGGAGCCGAAGTTGATTCGGGATGTACATCTCTTGTAGAAGAAGCTGGAAATTGAAAGAATTTATTTATTATTTAGAATGTTATATATCAGATAGCAGTTTATGTGCCAGGAAGTCGTCTACGTAAAGGTTACATGGCAGGTTGTGAAGCTTTCCTTCCTGGGATGTTTTGTAGTGGGCTATAAAAACGTTAAATCAGTATGAAGGTACAGAATACAATAATATAAATATATAAAAGCATAAAAATATGATTTTTTTAATATGAAAATAAGAAACATGAAAATATAGTGTAATAATAGAATAAAAATTGCTATATGAAAATTTAAAAAATATGAAAACATGAAAATAAAAATGAAGATACAAAAATATGAGTACATAAAAACATGAGAATATGATAATATTGCAAATGTTAAAATATAAAATGTGATATTAAAGTATTAAATTTTGAGAATATGACAATATAAAGATCTGAAAATAAGATAATATAAAAATATTAAAACACAAAAATATAGAAGATGGAAATATGAAAGTATAAAAAATAATATAATAAAAATATAGAAATATGTAAATATGCTAATTAAATTATAACAACATGAAATTATAAAGAAAGACAAAAAAATAAAACATAAAAATTAAATATTTCAAACTACAATATGAAAATATGATATGAAAAAAATACAAATATATGAAAATACAAAAGTATAAAAATATGAACGTATACAAGTATAAAAAATGTGAAAGCATAAAAAAGGCATCATAATGTGTATATAACTATAAAAATAGAAAAAATATAAGAGTAAGGAAAATATGATAATATAAAAATATTATAATATGAAGGTGTAATAACATGAAATTATATAAATATGAAAATACAAAAATATAAAACATAAAATATCAAATTTGAAAGTGAAATGTTAAATTTAAAGAAATATGAAACTATGATAATATTTTAACATAACAATATGAAAATATTAAGACACAAAAATAAAAGAATGTAAAATATGAAATTATAAAAATATAGAAATTAAAAAAAAGTAAAATGTAAAAATATGAAAAATAAATATAATGAAATATGAAAAATAAGTATAATAAAATATGGAAAATAAATATATTACGAATATATAAAAACACGAAAGCATGGCATTGCTCCGGTATATTTCGTGGACTGGAAACTAGTGATACTCATGTTTCCTTTGAAATCTCTGTTCAGATTGCTATCAGAAATCAAGGTGGGTGTAATCCTCAATTTCAATCTGTGACAAAAATGACAAAAGCATTAGAATTACTATTCCTGGCCACGCTTGTCTGTACCGTTACTAGGGAGAGAAGGAATAAGTATCACGGAGATGGATATTGGGAAGGTATTCGTAGGGTCAGGATGTGTCTGTAGCTGGCAATGTGACCATGGTAGAACTTACCCCGTAACACACCACGAAGAGGTATCTACCCAGCATTACGGGTACAATAAAACTATTTTTTGTCATATGAATTAAATTACAAACAAACAAAAAAAAAATAATAATTTAGTTTTGGCAGCTATTCCATAGTTTAAGGTCTGAGGGAAGCTCTCTCGCGGTAGAGCGCTATTTTCGTACTAAAAAGTCTATAACTCGGAATTGGGAACGAATTTCGCTTATCCTAACTGCCAATCCCTTTGAAATTTATCAAGGAATGTTCCTACAAAATTAGCCTGAACTACGGCTAAAAATATTATGATTTCAACAGCAAATTCGTCTGTGCTGAGCAGAAAAATTCGCCAAAGTGTTCTATAAAAATTACATTGATTACATTGCAGATTCTACTAAAATATCTTTTGATTTTCAGCAGGAATTTCTTTAGAAACTACAAGTGATTCTTCAGAATTTCCACGGGAAATTATGTCGCACTTCAACGGAAAATTCTTTAGAATTCACAAAGAAAGCATTTTGGAATATCCAAGAAGAAGTCTTTGGAATTTCCAGAAGACATGCTTTGGAACTTGTAAGGAGAAATCTCCGAAATTTCCTCGAGAAAGTCTTCAGAATTTCCACTGAAGATTTTCTGGGAAGTCCCCGGGAAATTTTTCTTCATTTCTGAAATTCTTGGAATTTTCGCGAGGAATTCTTTGGACATACATATAGACGAAATTTTTCGAAATTTAACGGCGATTTCTTCGGCAGGGCGATTTCTTTAACGGGAAAACTTTTGGAATTTAGAAAAAAAAAAGTCTTGCGATTTCAACGGATATTTATTCAACGGGATATTGCATGGAATTTTGAAGAAAAACATCGGAATTATCACGGAGAGTTCCTTGGAGTATTACCTGGAAACTTTGAACGTTATCAATCGGGAAATTCTACGGAATTTCCACGTAAAAAATATTGAAATGTAGACTTGTAGATTTCAACTCGAAATTTTTCGAAATTTTGAAAATTCTTGGGTTTTCTACAAATTTGAACCGTCATGAAGAATTATAATTCAGATGCTTCACAGATTTTAAGCAGTGGCACGCCGATGCAAGTGCCGATGGCGGTGGCAGTGGCACATAGGAGAAGTGGGGGTAACACGCCCATAGGGGTTAAAACGCGCCACCCCTGAATAAGGTTAAATATCCCCATTGTGATTATTTTAAATAGTCTATACGATGAATCAATGAAAAATATTGCCATTGGATACATATATTTCATGATTTTTCTCTAGTTACACATGAAAAACTCGAAAAAATGATTTTTGCGTGTTTTGATGCAATTCTAGCTCGGTGAAATTTAGTCTTTCTATCGCTGTTATTCATTGGTAAATTGAAAATTGAGCCATGAGCCATGCTGCTTACTCGTATTCTTTATGTTCCACACGAAGTCGTCGTCAAAATTGGTCTTAATACGATTTTATGGGCACTCACACTTCTGAGGTCGGTGTGGGCAGTACACCCATGCTCATTTCATATGACCGAAACAGCTGAAACATTTGGTTAATTGCCTTAATGTAGGCAATTAAAATGAAAATATACGATGAGCACATGCGCGTTTTAACCCATCCACTGCCGGATCTCACCCCGCATGGTTTCAAAATCAATATTTTTCGGGTGCTTTTAAAAATCAAATTTCTGTGCAATAAAATGTACAATTAGATATCTGTCATCGGTAGTCAGTCGCAGATATGCTGTTCTTTAGTATGCGCTGATGAAAACTGGCTGAAATGGTGGTTTTCATTGATAAAAATGGCATTTTCCTTAACGTGGGCGTCCTATCCCCAGTTCCCTACCTCTAGGAGGAATCAAATCCAAAAGAAATTAAATTAATTGGCTTCGAGATTTGGTTTCAGGAGCTATGGACATAGGATTGAATTTGATTTCGTTTTAATTTTTTAATTGATACTGTGTAGGATTGTTGTTGTTGTTCAGTTTGATTTTGTAATGTTTGACATTTGAATTTTAATGGTGTCTACTACCTGGAACAATCTGGAAAACCTGGAATTATCAGGGAATTTTTACCCACCTGGAAAATACCTGGAATTGTCAGGGAATTCCTGACATAATCAGGGAAATTTCAATTGCCATCTTCAAAAAAAATTCCTGGAGGATTTCCGAAGCTATTCTTGGTGTTATCTAGCAATTTATTCGGAAAATCAATTAGATTACTTTGTAAAATCTTTTGAGTACTCTGAGTATTCTTTTGAGTTCCCTCGGAAATTCTTTATAAAAAAATACTAGATTAGTTAGGATTTTTCAATTCCTGGAGAATTTTTGAAAGAAATCAGTAAAAGAGTGTCTATAAGAATGATTAACAATTTTTTTAAAATATTTCTGGAGGAATTTCCAAGATAAAAACCGAAAAGAATTACCGGAGGAATTACGAATTTCCGGACGATTCTTCGTATGGTTTCTTTAAGAAATTCCCGAAAGAAAACCTGAAAGTTTTTTCAGTAAAGCAGTAATAGAACGCTATTAACACTGTAACCATTGAAATTATTCTGCCAAAATATGCTTCAATAAGCTTAATAGCCTAATCAGATTACGATTTGATTATTTATCGTAATAAATATCGTGTTAAAGCTAAGAAAAAAAAATGAATGTATGGGGATGGCATCAGGTTGTTGTTTATCATGATATTTATGATCATAAATGGCGTAATCGCGAACATGTATAAGGACGTTAGGCATGAGTACGTTAGGCATAAAGTATGTTAAGCATAAAAACATAAAGAAGGTATTATGCCTAAGGTATTATGCCTTATGTCTAACGTCATGGACCCAGCAATCTCATATTTTTGCATCAACATATTTCTTTAAGGATTTTTCATAAGAAGTTCTGAAGGATTTCCTGAAGAAATTCCCAAACATATTTCCGGAACATTTCCTTAAGAAGTTTTCTTAAGCTTTTTAAAAAAAAAAAACTGGAATAAAATTAAAAGGAATTTCCAAAAGAATTCTTAACCAAACTTAAAAAAAAATCCTAAAAAAAAGCAATTCTTCAAATCCGGAGAATTTCCCGATGGAATTTATGGAGAAATTTTCATAGGAATACCTGGAGGAATTTTGATTGAATGGCTGAAGCAATTTCTGGGTGAACTTGCGAAGGAATTCCTGGAAGTAATTTCCAACATATTTTTCGCAATATTTATTAATTTTTTAAATTGATTATTTTGCTGCTAAAATCTATATATGGCACGTTTGTTTTGACCTGGAAATTAATGTAAAAGAGCTGGAAAAATCAGGAAATTTTGTTTTTACAGACGAGTAGACACCCATACTGTAATGTTCACAATAGATTTTAAAATGCATATCACATAGCATTCAGCTAGGGACTAAAGAGAGGTGTCACAAAAACACAGAGGACGTAACAATGGACGAACGTCAAAGACGAAACACAGAGTGCACTGTGAAAAACGCATAATGCGAATCCATATAGGTTATAATCACAAAGTACATTGTAAAATCGCAAAATGCGAATCCATATAGGTGGTAATTTGTTGAAAACTAAGTAAAACACATTTTCATAACCCCTCTCTTATTTAACCTTACGTTGAGATTGAACAAGAGTAGCCGAAGCCGTACGTCAAGGACGAGACACAGAGTACACTGTGAAAAACGCATAATGCGAATCCATATAGGTAACATACACAAAGTACATTGTAAAAAAACGCGAATTCATATAGGTGACAATTTGTTGAAAAAAACTAAGTAAAAAAAACATTTCAATAACCCCACCCTTATTCAACCTCAAGTTGAGATTAAACAAGAGTAGCTGAAGCCGAACGTCAAAGACGAAACACAGAGTACACTGTGAAAAGCGCATAATGCGAATCCATATAGGTGACAAACACAAAGTACATTGTAAAAAAATGCATAATGCGAATCCATATAGGTGGAAGTTTGTTGAAAAACTAAGTAAAACACATATTCATAACCCCACTCTTATTTAACCTCACGTTGAGATTGAACAAGAGTAGCCAAAGCCGAACGTCAAAGACGAGACACAGAGTACACTGTGAAAAACGCATAATGCGAATCCATATAGGTGACAATTTGTTGAAAACTAAGTAAAACACATATTCATAACCCCACTCTTATTTAACCTCACGATGAGGTTGAATAAGAGTAGCCGATTATCTCGGAGAAGTAACAAGTCAACTACGCCATAGCTCCGGTTAGCGCAGCGAGGGCTAAAATACTGTGAATGGGGCCCTGGTGCTTCACAGGCTCCGTTTGCCGTTAGGTTCTTATTAGACCCCCCTAACCATTCATTCGTAGGCACGGTAAGCATAAAGCCGCATCACACCGAGAATTAAGGGTCACCTGTATGGTAGGCTTTTACCACTGGAACAGGCAATCCGTAATGTTATTCTTAGCCAGATAACCAGCTGCCGACACCACACGGCTATCTAGGCTGGTCGCGGAGAGAAGTTGACATTGACTTTACGTCAACTCTCAATGTGGCCGAACAGCCGACTACGAAACGAAAATACTCTTCTTCCTCTATATACATAAAAATGAATTCCTATCTATCTTGCCCTTCTTTTTCTTAAATGGCTCTCCACTGCAACTGGAGCTTGGCCTGCTTTTCAACTTAGTATTCTTTTAGCATTTCCTCAGTTTTCAATTGAAAACATTTCTATGCCCGCCATTGCATGAGTATATATCTTGTATATCAAGTACAATGTATTCACTATGCCCAGGGTGTCAAGAATGTTTCCCACTGAAAACATCCTAGACTGGAACAAGAATCGAACTGGCATCGAACTGGCAATCATACGCCTTTGCTCGCAAGGCTACTGTAGACACCCACTGTCTTACTCGCATAGACTCGGAAACTAAACTACTGAGCCTATTGGTGTGAAATTTTGTACACAGTGGTTTTTCGGGTCGGAGAAGGTTCTTAAGATGGTTCAAGATCCCTTCCCTCTCTGGAAGGAGGGGCTCTCATACAAATAAAACAAAATTTTCTGCATAACTCGAGAATTAATTAAGTAAATATAACCGAATTTTGCATGTGAAAAAAAGCAAGAAATACCCGCTGAAGAAGGTGAGAAACCCGTCATTGAGCATGACTAGATCACCTTCTTGGAACATTCCTGTTAAAACGATGCCTCGAAAGACGGTCCCACGTAGGGTGGGGGACGTTCATGTCTCCGATGAAGTGGAGGGGAGAGTACCCGCTGCAACGCGAAGGACCGACGACCCTAATGGAAGTCCACGGAACCGGCGTTCCTTCGAGCTTGGGTCTTACTGTCCAAATTGAATGGGCGACCATCAAAACTATTGCTACTTACGAGATCAAGCATGCACTGATTCTACTTCAGACTTGGTTTTTTGAGCTGGTGCAATGATGCTTAGAGTCGGGCTTTGAGTTCTGAAAAGGTTTCGGCAGCTGTATATCTCAAGTTCGAACTCAAGGATGTGGATTGCCCAAAATGACTAGAAACCATCTATTATATTCTTTGACCTCCCGAGAGGCGTAATGGATATAATTGAATGCATATTGAAGCTTTGAGCTGAAAACGATTTTCTTGCAGCTGTAGATCTCAAGTTCCGATCTCAAGAACAGTTTGGATGACGCAGAATATCCCAAAACGATCTAACGATATCTGTTAACCTCTCAGGAGATTGAATGCATATCGAAGCTTTGCGTAGCTTTTGAGCAGCTGTAGATATCAAGTCTCGAACTCAAGAATAGTTTGGATAACCCAGAATATAACAGAATATTTGCGGTTTTTTATCACTTTTTGTAATATGTAATGAATGCGGTTAAATACTCAAATAAACTTGTAACGGAAAATAAACTGAGTAACGGAAAAGCCTTTTTGCAGCTGCAGATTTCAATCCTGAACTCAAGGATAGTCTGGATGGCCCAGGACGTCCAAAAGATGAAAAATGATTTATGTACATCACAGTAACTCTGATTTTAGAAAAAACACGTCTTACGCACGATTAACTCCTGTACCCTTAGTATAAAATAGGTTAAGTTTGGTTTAAGTTGAAACATTTGAATTTCACATGGTTCAATTCATCAGGAAAAATTCTAACTGCCAGAGGCAATTGAAATATATTAACAATAATTAAAATATAACACAAATAAGGATGATGTGTTAGAACACGGAACACCTAGTCTAAGAGATGATATGTAGATAATTAGAAATAAAATCAGTAAAAAAATGATTTTTTTAAATTCCAAACTTTTGTATATACAAACCTTTCGGATCCCAAAACGAATCGATTAGGAAAAAGTCTTCAAATCGGTCAACCCGTTCGCAGAGTTAAATCGTCAGGAAGGAAATAGCAACTCATTTTTATTATATAGAAGATAAGGGTGCACTAGTCAATTTGTTTTATTTCTATACTGTAGATCCGACGAACTGTTTCGCCTTAAATCATGTATACACTGATAAGTTATCAATTTATGTCAAAATTTCTGTTTCATTTGAATGGGAGCCCCCCTTTCAAGAAGGTGGAGGGGTTGCGAACCCTCACAGAAACATATCTTCCCTTACAAAATCTCCACATGCCAGTTTTGGTCCCATTTGCATGATTAATTCGCGAGTTATGAAGAAATTTATGTATCATTTGTATGGGAGCCCCCCTTTCCAAAGGAGGGAGGGGCCAAGAACCTTTCCCGACCCAAAAAAAACCTCTGCATACACATTTTTACGCCGATTGGTTCAGTATTTTCCGAGTCTATAAGGTTCAGACAGACAGAAATTCATTTTTATGTATATAGTTTTGTTTGGGATAGTTTAAAACAATAATCAACTGTTATTTTTATTTCACTTTTGACTTAATGAACAAATAATCCTAACAATTTTACGGTTACATCTCTCAAGTATTCAAAGGTAATACTTCTCATGCGCGTATATTTGACTGAAAAGTCACCTTCCTAATTTATATAAAGCTGTATCGATTGAGCGTCAAAACTTTGTTAATATAAGTGCAACGTGAATACCGAAACGACCGTAATAAAGTAAGTATGCTCATATAAACTACCAACCGTTGAGCCATAAGCTACGCCAGTAAATCAGGTCAGTCATGGTTCTCTCGTTGATACTGATTTCATTTTCCGTCCATCACCATCATCGTCTCTTTAGAAAATAAGTGTACAAAGCTGCTGCAATCAATTCGATTGGCACGTAATCATCGACCCATCGGAAACCACCGACCCGGTTCAGAAATGGTCAGTGAGCTTTATGTGTTTATAAGTTCACCACTTAGTTACGCTGCAGCATTTTTTCATTTCTTGATATTGATTTAATTGGTCGAACTTATATTGGATAAATTGAATCTTGAAATCTATGTATGTTTCTTGATGTTCACTGAACATTATTAGCATTTCCTTTGAGATTGATTGATTGCTGTAGCATAAACAATTTTCAAACAGTTTGTATCTACTAATAGCAATCAAATACGTTAAGACGTCTTCGAGATAGGTAAGTAACGTTCAAGATCAAGAAACTCATATCCAATTCACACGAACTGGTTATTACGATTTCATTCACAATCAAAATTCCGCAACTCAACTCACCGCGTTCGTTTATGTGAGCAGAACTTTCTTCACGTGTTGTTGAGAAGCACAAAACCACCGACGACGCCAAGCTACTATTGAAGTGTGCTCGCACTCTTCTGCCGCCTGTGCTATCAATCATCGCATCGCAAGACAGAATGCAAAGCTGCGGAACATGACTTACTTGTTGTGGAGCTTTCAATCAACAGCGATGGGGCCCGAAGATGTGGATACCTTCCGACGCCATATGAGGCCAGCTCAAGGATGCCGCAGTGCACGTCTACGGCAGCTTAATAATAATTAAACTTGTTATTTACGGGAAGTTGTTTCTCATTTCGAGAAACGTAACGAGCAACTATATATTATTAGTCGCTTCATAATTTGGCTGCGGATGATGTGCAAGCAAATTTGGGTACTAATTGGGTATGATGCGTAAACAATATGATACGATGTGCGCTATCGGGGACGCTTTCATATCCATGTGAAATTGAGAAGCGTCTTTAAATGAATCTGACTTTTCTCGACGTTGAATGGTGTGGTGAATCGAAAATCTAATGAATATTTTTCAGTGTTGTTGACTAGATGCATATAAATGATATATTTTGGACATGTACATATTTTGGACAAGCCTGAGCTTCTTCGATCAATTTTAGATAATGTTTAGGAAAATTTTATCGAAAGTATGATCATTTTGTCTTACCTCAACTCTAGCAGCTCTGATGAGAATTCACAAATCAACATTTTATCTTTAAAATTATCTAAAATGTAAAGCTATCTACCAAAGTGCCTGCTGAACGCCAGTATGCAGGAGAACATGCATTATAGGACTCTTCTAACATGCACCTGAAACAAGTTTAAATTGGTTCAAACGGCAATCTTGAGGTCCTGCGCCAAAGTTTGATTGTATGAGATACTCATTTCCAATCGCTTAACATGAACTTAAGACGGATGAAAAGGAGTGACCAAAATGAAGTTATGTTTTATTCATCAGCATTTATTGGTCACCCCATGACAGTACATGATGAACCATTAATTGCCAACTTTCAGGCTGTTTTCAATGATATCGATAAGATTGCGAAATAATGTTAATTTCTGGTTTAATCTATTCAGTTAAAAAATAAATGCATTTAAATGAATGTGGATACGTGTAGGTAAGTCCCTCATTGAGATTAGGTGGCCATTTTTATGGGAAAATGACTCTGTCCAAAATATATACATTTTCCATGTCGAAATTATATTTGATGTCCAAAAAGAAAAAATTACAGTTCAAATATATCACAGTTTACACCTAGTAAAGTAATTTACTCAAAATTGGGCAATGGAGACACAAGACTAATCATAGCTTATGAATTTGGATGAACCTAGTGGTTTTCAATTGTTTTATACTATTCAATCTCGATATATTTTCTAATGAATGTCCTGCCTTGTCCAAGATATATCATTTACCTATTGCTGATATTTTATTTGTTCGTTTGGCAGGCTTATGAGCGTTAGGCGTTACGGATTTTGAGTTATGATGTATTCAATACAATCAACATTTCGATAACTTTCGTTCAAAAGCAGTTTAAGTTGAATTTCGGATTAAAATACAACCATTAAAAACAAAAACCTGTTAAATTCTATTAGCGTGTTGAAGCCTTTCCATGCGTTTAAAAATAGTATTTTGGCCGTAGCGTTCAGCACATAGTGCGATCTGGCCAATATTCAACACAAACAATGGGACAGCATTCTCTTTGAATGCAACTTGTTAGCGATAAGGATAGGTGTGTTTAAAAATGAGTGAGTTTTTTTGCGCACATACCACACATATATACGCACAGATGACATCACCTCAGTTCGCCGAGCTAGTCAGTTGTATATGACTAGACCTGTGCGCCGGTCCCATCATTGGCGGCGGCGGTGGCGTCACGCGGCGCGGTTGGTTTTCATCGGCGCGGCGGCGTGGATGAAAAATCAATTTTACCGGATTTTGAAATTGGTCAAATTGCCAAAAAGTTCTTGACAGAGTTCCTGAAAGAATTTCTGAAGTAAAAACAGCAATGGGTAATGTTTTAAACATAACCGCGAAAAGACTTAGGACTTGTATAAACGTAACGTATTCAAATTTAGCTTTTGAATCTATGGGGCTTGATTATAGGTAACTAGCAGAACATACCCTGCGTTGCTCGGTTTTAATGGCGTTCTAAACGTCATTTTTGATTTTTTCGACAGCACTCTAGATCATTTTCGTGCGCTCGTATTGGGTTTCCTCCCAACGCGCCCTTATATTGTATTTTGACAATATTTCAACTTTTCCCGTCAAATTAATCAATTCTTAGTATATATATATATATAAACATAGCTGAATCCAAGACAAATCGATTAGTGAGGAAATCTTGCAAATCGGTCCATCCTTCATATTATATTGCCTCAAAGGAAATGGAGACTCATTTATATTTATATCGATAATATTGGAAATGCAACTTCATGCTGTGTAGAATTAGTAATTTGTTAATTTTCAAAACTTCTGGAAATAAAACTAATTAAATACATAATCAGAATTGCTTTGTTTCTAACTATTCACTCTTATTTACTCTAGTAAATGTGAGACATTTATAGATTTCTTATTAATGATAGTATTTAAAGTTTAAAATTCTTTTATTAAAATTTTCTAAATGTGCTATATTTATGGAACTGTCCGTTTTCATCTCCCTGAACGTATAATCATCTTATCGCCAAACAAAGAATACAACACCAGTTTCGTTGCTTTGGGCGTTGCGATGGAGCGACTGCATCAATCGCAACCGACGCCACTCATCCGACCATCATCAACTTAGAACAAAAATGCGTCCTCTTCTTTCATGCATACTCGCAGACTCACCGCAGCTCTCCACTGGCGACTGCATGGTGTGTGAGACACAACAAACGAACGAGAAAAATGGGTGACAAAAGCACGGCAGTAGCTCACACACACAAAGAAAATCTTGCGGTGGACCGAAGGCACGTGGCAATGCATTTTGATGTCCGTGCTGGAATTACGAGATTGATTATATGAAATTTTTATTGGCCTTGACAGAATTGAAATTTTCAATAGCTTATCGTTAAAAATAAGTTTCAATGAAGTTGACAAATTGCTGGAAAGTGTCCGAGTTGATTGATATATGAATCTTAAAAATCCATCGAAAGAAAAAGGCGCTAGTAACGTTCGAAATCTTCCCTTCCAGCGTAACGCTCCTGATTTCCAAAAATTTAAATAACACCAGTATAGTAAAGAAAGACGTAAGTCCTACGTCAAAACGAGATTTTTTTTGAAACTCCTAACTACTTGGGAAATTTCATTCCTTGAGAATTTAGCATTAGTATTGAGCAATTCGCATAAATTCAAACATAGTGTTTTGTAGAAGACTAATCACTATCCTTAGATGGAACAAGGCACTCTTCAACAGGTGAGATCTGTTTTGGCCACGTCCTTGCGAATGCTGGGGAAGGGAAGAATTATGATTTGGACTTGTTCTTTTTCTTCTTCTTTTTATTCGCATTACATCCCCTTCTGTGACATTGCCGCCTCGCTGCTCAGTGTTCATTCAGCGCTTCCACAGTTATTAACTACGAGCTTCTTGCTTTACTACGTGCATCTTACCGCTAGGCTAAGGAGGGCCGAAACCATCTTTTAGTTGGACACCTAGTTAAGAAAAGTAGAACTCTACTCATAGGTGCCACGTGAGGTTTTGGAATTGTTAGTTTGGAATTGTGTTGGAGTCGTTTGGTAGGAATCGTTTTGGTAGAACGTGAAGTACAGAAAAAAACCAAGATAGAAATACAAAGTAGGAAAGAGACGAGCCTGGAATTGAACCCACGATCTCCTGCTTATAAGACAGAAGTAGCCACTAGACCTCCGAGCTCTGCTTGGTAAAATCCTATGAGAATTTCTGCGGAAACTCATTAGGTATTCTTCAAAATCATTCATGTTCTCTTTGGGAAATTCTTCATGAAATCTAATATTCCTAGTGGAATTCATTCAGAAATTTATTAAGGAATGGAATGTTTCCGATGGTAATCGTAAAAGAATTTCCGAAAGAATTCCGTGATGAATTTTCGAAAGGATCCTAAAGCACTTTCTGAGAGATTTCTTATGTTATGACCGAAAGAGTTTGTGAAAGCGTTGACCGGCAAACTTTTGAAGGAATTTCCGGAAGACAGAGATTTAAAAAATCTAACAGAATTTCCAGATCTAAATGCAATTTTCAAAGCAATTTTCAAAGAACTTTTGGACTTTTGAATGAATTTCTGAGACTCCCGAAAAAAAAATCAAAAGTAATGGAGAATGTTGTAAAGGAATTCTAAGGAAATTGAAGGAATTTTCTGAAGATTACCCTGAGAATTTTCAAGAATTGCTTAAGATTGTTCTGAAAGAATTCTGTAGAATTTCCGGAAAAATTGTCAAGAAGCTTGCTGGAACCCTGAACAAATCCGAAAGAAATTTCTAACAAATTTTCAAAGCCTAAAGGAATTTGCGAAGGAATCCGTTAGTTAATTTTGGATGGGGTTCTTAAACGGATTTGAAAGATCTTCAAAAATTTTCTGTTGGTATTTCAAAAGAAATTTGTGAACGATTTTGCGAAGCAATTTGCTTAGGAACTCCTGAAGTTTTTCCAAACGAATTTCCTAAAAAAAAATCCTAGTGGAAGTTCTTGAAAGAATGAAATTGTTCTTAGAAAACCTTTTTTGAATTTTTGAAGGAATAGTGTAACGGTACCAATAGTGGAGGTATTAGTAGATCCACAGAAGAAAATATTTTTTTTAAATTGATAATTAATGGAAATTTACAGCTTTAATATCTTAGTCAATAGAAAAACTAATAAATTTTCTAACAAAAATGAGATAGATAAGTATCATTTAACATCAACAATTACCAAATATTGCTTGCACCATCGGTACACTGTGCCTTTAGTGGAGGTAAAATTAATTTTGGTTCCCATAGTGGTGCTATCCATTGGTTTCTTATGAGACTCGCCACTATTGGTACAGTTGCACCACTATAGTTGCAAGGAGTCAATTTTGTTAAGGAAAATCATTGTTTTCAATAGTTTTCCAAGCGAAATATTAGGATAAGTTGCATTCAACAGGATATTTAAAGCATGACGCATTAACTGAAACCATCGTAAAGTGTATAAAGTGTATCGTTAAAACCCCACTACCTCCACTATTGGTGCTACCACCACTAAGGGTATGGTTACCCTATCTTGAAAAATTTCATTTCACATTTATTTAATTTCTATCACTTGTCATAAGACGAGTTTGTACAATCCCATTGAATTCCACCACTTAATTGTATCTTGACAAATATTATTATTATTATGATGGTCCCATTGGGGCCATAATATGTCCCACCTCCACCCCATACGCTTTGTTTGAAGTTGGGAGGCTTAATAGACGAGTTCATATAATGATTTTTTAATGTCTTATTATTCCATCATTTATTTGTCTTACATCGTTCTCGCTCCGCGTATTCCATCATAACGTCAATCTACAGGTCAAAAGCTAGAGTTAGATCAATCCATTTAAAACACATCTTGCACAGTCTTTTGAATAGTCTTAGGTTTTTGCATGTTTAATTTCAGTGGGTAGTCTTTAAAACAATTTAGATCCTTTAAAAATACGCAGTTTTAAGTTCCAGCTTTTTTGAAATTTTGCAGTCGTAAATCCATTGCTTTATTTCCATCCATCCAATCCATCCATTATTTATTTCCCAATTAAAAATTTGGCTGATTTTCCGAAGAAATCATTAGAGGGATTTCTGAACGAACTCTTGACGGAATGTCCAAAAGAATTCTTGGAGAAACCTAAGATTGTCGGAAGTTGCATCAGGAGTAGCTTTGATGATTTGCATATTCTTTCAGAATTCTTGAGAATTTAGCAATGCAACTTCG